>NC_132850.1:59452333-59757727 GCF_048164855.1 Canis lupus baileyi | reverse complement strand
ACTGTGCTGAGAATAAAACTGCCATAAAAGCAAATGTTCTGTGCACTTAAATGTGCATCACAAACAATAACAACTTGGGAAATATGGTTTTTATGGCTATGTGTGTACTATTTGAATGAGATCTGACATTGTGTTCTTTTCCTTGGTATAATCTTGAGAGACATTCATATTCCATTTTTTAATTGGTTCTTTTACCTGATTTTTTTTTTTTTTTTTGAAGATAGGACTTAGAGAACTTAGGCTAGAAAACTAAGCTGCCAATGATACAATCATATTTTAAAATATAACAGGAATTGCTGTGTTAATAGACGTGGGCTTTAGATTACCTTTTTTTTTTGAAGAGAAGCTTTGTAAAACTTCTATTTTATGTCTAGTCTTTTATGCCGTTTCATGAAAAACATTTGATAAATATTTAAACTTTGGAAGTAGCACTCAGATATTTGCTTGTTTTTGCTTGGCTTTTGGTCAGTATTAGCCAAATGGAAGGTCTAGTTCTCTTGAATGCCCTCAGCAGGCACAGCATCAAAACCAATTTGATTAATTCCTGATGTTTGAGTAGATTTACAGTAAAAACTTCTGAATTTAGTGATGTGAAATTGACTGAGTTGTTTCACTTTTAAAATTTATCTCACATTTAATCCAAATTAACAATATATTTTGTTGTAACTCTAATAAAAATACAAAATATAGAATTTTACATATGTAGAAATCATTGTAATGTGCACACTCAGAAATTTACCATTTGTTATTAAAATCATTTGAAATGTTTATTTCTTCTCTGATTTTGAAAACTCTGTAAAGAATTCTGCAAACATTACATATTATATGGACTTACCTTCCATGGAGAGATGAATAGTAAATAAATGATAGTTACATAGAATATGAAAAATGATAAAAAAAGAAATTTAGATATTGACTACTTAACAAATGTATTAAAAACTATTACCAGAAGGGAAGAGAGAGACAACCAGTAGTAATAATACATTGAATATTATTTATTTTAAAACACTCTCACAAGTATTATATTATTGTCTCATCATAATAAGAAGCCCATGTATTATAGAGAAGTCAAATAAGACTGAGATTTTTAAAATGACCTTCCAACACTCACATAGTGAATTAATACTACTGAGATAAGAAAAAAAGGGTTCTCTCTTCTCCTTAATGCACATATGCTCCAAATATTCTGGTATATACAATACCATGATATCTTACTTGCCTATGATTTTTAAAGCTTCATTTTAATAGTGAATATGTGACATTATTTAGAAACATTCTTGCTTATGGTGGTATTTTTAAAGATTAAATAACACATTTGATACCATTCTTAGCCAACTGAAGAACATAGTAACAGATAATAATTATTTAAGACTGTAACTTTTATACAATACCTGTGAACATTTGATTGCAGTACATTTTAAATTTGAATCTGTGAAACCACACATACTTTCTTAGAGGTTTACATTAGGTTATAATCTTGCATCAAAAGATTCTGGATAAATTATTACATAACTGAATTTGCCAGATTATAATTGGCTACTTTATGGTAGCAAATTTTCTGATTGTTGATAAAACTACTTAAAGAAAAACAACTATTTCGACTTTAGAAATGTATTTATTATTAGTTTCTCAGTTGACATTTGAGAAACTTTTATAGTCACCTTTCTCACAGATTTATTTTAGGCTGATTTTGCTTATGTTATGCTGTAAATATAATATCTATTAGATATATGACAATGTTATTTTACTCCCCTACTCCCCCCCAAAAAACCCCCAAAACTTTAGAAACTAAGTGCTTTTTTTTTTTTACTAGGTGCATTTCTTGATGCATGTAATTTTTGTCAAGTTTTCCCATTTGTTCCCCTTGTTATAGGAACTAAATTTAACATTAAAATTCATGGATAGTCTTATCTTGTTTTCATATATTTTCATGCCATATCGTTTTTCTTCAGTTTCAAGTTATAGAATTAATATGTTAGTTTAATATTTTATTTCATGTTTTCTATGCATGTATGAATATTCCATTAATAGTTATAAGCACAATATTCAGTAGTGCTAGAAAAATGAGAGCACCTGAACATTTTATCAGTTCAAATAAATTTTCATCTGTCTTGAGACTGTTTAAATATTGTATCAGTCATTACCTCTCACTGACACCTTCATTTATGTTTACTTTGTCAGTATCCTATTTTCAAATGCAGAAGGTGACATTTCTGTAACTTAGAAAGTGAAGAACATTTTTTTACAACCATTACTTTTTAATGAAGTTAAAATCTTCTCTTTAATATTTCTTTGCAAAATAGGATGATGAAAAACTTTCCATTGATTATACTCAGCATATATAGTTGGGGATAATATGTTCTAGAAGATGCAATTGAAACATTTTCTCTATTAGCCTGATTTATATTTCACTTTTAAAATCCTTTTGGAGGGGGTGGCATCTGTATGGCTGAATCAGTTAAGCATTCAACTCTTGATTTCTGCTCAGGTCATGCTCTCAGGGTCATATGATAGAGCTCTTCATTGGGCTTTGTGCTGCATGTGGAGTCTGGTTAAGATTTCTCTCTCTCCCACTCCTTCTCCCTCTGCTCCTCCCCAACTCTCTCTCTCATCAATCAATCAATCAATCAATCAATCAATGAAATCCTTTCTGAGGGGTATCTATCGATATTTTAGAAGACTTTTGAAAACCTATTAAAGATAAACATTTAAACCCAAGTGGGAAAATGAAGAGCTTTGCCTGTGGTTATCATCCAGATAATTAGTGAAAAAAATACTTGAAGGGAATCACATTGAAGAAAGGAAATTTGGCATTTTCCAGCACAATGTAAGGCATAGGTAATTAAGAGTGTAGCTCTTTTGATTAAGCAAAGTATAAGCAAAGTATAAGAAAGTTCAATTAATAAAAGTTCAAATTAATTTAATGCAATAATGTAATCAGTTTGTTTTTAGTTCAAGACACCACATCATCTAGCTATAAATTATTTATCAACCTCATGGTTACAACAAAGGGTGGTGTGTACTCAGATAAATGTGAAGCTTTTCATGTGTTCCCTCATGTAATCACTTTAAAGACTTGTTTCTATATGTTTCTTTCATCAATATATGAATTTCCAGTGATCTGTATAGCATCTCTCTAAAGGTCTTCCCCCAAAATCTAGGCATGAGTTGTGATTACATTTTGCCAGTATTTTTTTCCTCTTGAGGATATCTAAGGAGACGTTGGATGCAAATTCATTAGTACAGAAAAGTAAGGTGTTAAGTCAAGAGGTCAATTAGTATCTAATTGTAGTTATCCAAAAAGAGAGAGATGACAGTGGTTTGAACCAAGATGACAGAAGTGCCAGTGGCAGTACAAAGTTGTCCGGCTCTCTGACACAATTTGCTGTTGAGTGGACATAGAGTGTATGGGAAATGAAAAAAATAATAATAAGCTAACCTAAAAAAAAATTGAGAAATCTTTTACAGAAATGTGAAACACCGAGGGACTCACACTTTTGAAAGTGGATGTGAAGAGAAAATATATACATGTACACATGCATTTAAGATAAGTTTAAATCCCTTTTAGACAAGCAAGGGAAAATGCCATTTATTCAGTAGGATATGAGTCAGGAAATCAAAGGAGAATTTGGAGGAAGATAGGTACATTTGGATTTTTAAGTATATTAATAAAGAGAGCAGGCAAGGGACTCTATAGTCGAGATCAACCAAAGAGGAAGCACACATTGGAAAGCCAAGAGTCCTGGGGATAGAAGTGTATTTCAACCTTCAGAGGTCAGGAGATGGAGAAGGACAAGTAAAGCAGACATATACACAATCTACAGTGACAGGGGAGGAAAGCCAGAGAGTATAGATGTATAGAAGCTAATTAAGAAAGTTTTTCATGGAGGATAAAATAATGACCTGAATCAAATGTCGCTAAAATCAAGTATGAAGGAGATTAGGAAATGACCATTGATTTGGAAAGATTAAGAGCATGGTTAACTTTGGCAAGAGAGTCTATAAGAGAAAATAAGAGCTGAGGAAGTAAGATGGCAAGCACTTTCCAGAAGGCTTATTGGAAGAGTGTTTCTCTAAAGAGGAGCAGATATGTATAGTGATTAGGAGAGAGAGAGAAGTGTGGATGGGAATAAGGAAATAAAGAGAGGAAATTTTATAGGGCAAGAGAAAGTGGAGGTAGTTGTCAGTGCAGAACCATAGGACAGACCAGAGAGAATGGGATCCAGAGGACAAAGGGCAGATATGACTTTAAATGAGAGCATGGATTCTTCATCCATTAAATGGAAGGAATGGAAAAATAAGCACTTTCAGTGCAGATGGATGGACTTATTTTATGATATAAAAATGTGTTGTTCCTATGTGGTTGCATATGTATACACATACAAATAAGAACAACTCATTATTTCTTATATATTTCATTGATTTCATATATATTTAATATATTTCTTATATGAAATAAGAAATGAAACATCAGTGGAAAGTGACAGAGGTGGGATGCCTGGGTGGCTCAGCAGTTGAGTCTTCTGCCTTAGGCTCAGGGTGGGATCCTGGGCCTGGGATCGAGTCCCACATCGGGCTCCCTGCATGGAGCCTGCTTCTCCTTCTGCCTGTGTCTCTGCCTCTCTCTGTGTCTCTCATGAAGAAATAAATAAATATATATTAATATATATTAAAATAAATTATATATACATTATATAATATATGATATATAATATAGTAATAAATATAATATTTTATATTTTATAATATAATAAAATATATTATAATAAATATTTTATATTTATTATTTAATTTTATATATAAAATATATAAATATTTTTATAATAAACTATTATATATATCTTTTATATACTATATATAAAAGAGAACATACTTTCTCTTTTCATATATATATATATATGTATATATATATATATATATATATATGAAAGTGACAGAGGGGAAGGTTTTCGAGATTTGAGGGAAACAAAGGAATGAAAGAACTTGTAAAAAAATAAACAAAGACAAAAGGAGAAAAAAACCAAGGCAGTACCTACAATATGGTAGGATTTCCAGCAGTTTTGAAGAACTCTCTATCTCTGCTCATAAATTTAAAGTGAAAGTTCTTTTGTGATTATGTACTTTTCTACAAATATAGTCAGCTGCTTTGATTAAGGCATTGAAAAGATGAAAAATTAGGTTTAACCAGGATTATTTTTTCCCCAGGAAAGAATTATAGATGAGAAAAGAGTCTGAAGCCGTATTGTCCATATCTTTCAGGGGAGGTATGATTATTTTATCTCTGCTTTTGTGCGTATACCTCCTCTGGCATTCAGAGACGTCCTGGTGGGTGTCTTTTGCCTTGGCTTGCATATAGGTGAGAACAAGTTCCCCAACTATCTCTACAATCTGGAAATTGCATCACATATTTTGGCTTAACTTCTTTATGCTTACATTCAGTTTACATCTGTGCCTCTTGGTTAACATTCCCAGTAATGAGATGTGTTTAAACTAGTTAGCCAGGTCGTACCTTTCCAAGATCTTTGGAAAGCATATAGGCTCATAAAAGCTCTTTTATTTCAATGGCTCTCTACCTCTCTGATCAAGTAGCCATCACTATGATGGGCAAGGAGATAAGATAGATCTTTCTTTCTTTCTTTCATTTTAGAAAAAAGAACAATTGTCAGGTAATTCTCCAAAACAGAGTCTGGATGGGAATTTATCCTGAAAAAATACCTAATGTAATATTACTTTATTATTAATTCTATAACTCAGTGTTCTTGACAGTTGAAACTGCTTTGTTTAGCTAACCAAATCATTTGAAAATTTGAGGTAGCTCAAAATTTTCTACCTAATATTTCTATATTTAAACAGATTCAATTTTTAATATGCTTTAATCAGTCTGGCTGCCAATAATGTTAGACTAATTAAATGTGGTTATTTCTGGGGTTGTTGGCATTTAATTCAGTTTTGAAATATTTTTTATCCTAAAAGAGGAAGAAAATGCTATTAAAAATTCAGAAAGATGCATGAGCATTTGATGAATTTAATTGACCATTAGTGTAATTAATTGAAAGGAACAATATTACATATGCTTGATTAATTTTATAAAAGCTCAAAATGTTACATGCTTGTCAAAAGACTTCAAATAATAATTAATATAAAATATTGTAAAAATAAAATATATGCATATGTACATCATGGATAGGTATGTATGAGCAAATACAATTTTTTTTAACCATTCACCAGTGATTATTTATTGACGCTTAATCCTGTGGCTGACCCATTCTCAATGCTATATCCAAGAATAGAGATGACACAGTTTTTATTTCTGCTGAGTGGAGATGAGTGGCTAGACAAATCAATTAATGACCAGTGATGTTTTCCACCATTTCTGGACTCATGATATGAGGTCAGATTAACATCTGTACAATTAATATTCAAGGACACAAAATTACTCTGTCATAACAAACCCACTTGCCTTCTGTTTAAGTGGAACATTTTTTTTTTCCCTCATAGGGTATATGTGCCACATTATGTTCAATTGCTGTGTATGGACATTTAGGTTTTCCTCTTGGCAGTTAATGGAGTATGAAGTCCAAATTAAAAGAGAGATCAGGGATCCCTGAGAAACATAACTGGCAAGAAATAAGGAATCAAATTTAGAAAACAACAACAGGGAAGTTAGAACTCAAAAGGAATGTGTGGAGAACTAGTCTTACCTTGTCATCACGTATGTTAGCTCCTGTAGCTTTGGAAGGCACTAAATGTTGTTCTTATCAGTGGACAGTGTTTCTTTATAAGCTTCTCGTCTTCATTCTGACAAAGTTCACCCTAACAACCCAGGAGCTACTGGCCATTCACTCCACTTTCAGGTAGAGGATGACATTAAGTAAGGTGTAGTGATGTAGTAGATCCTGAGTTTAATGCATGTCTCTAAAAACCCAGAGAACCTAATGCCCCATATGTAGTGCATGGCATGTTTTGACTATGTTAATGTTCCGTTGAGGAGAAAGACATTTGGCACTACTTATTGACATTATAGATCTCTGGTCATTGGACCCTCATCTACTCCCAAACAAGCACAGAATATTAACACTAGAAATCTCTAGCTTTGAGGTGGAGTTTTTATGCTTTATCCAAATCCATCATTTCTTTTGTATATCCCACATTTACTCATTTATTTTCAAAACAGACACGTGTGTAAATTAATTCTATAAGACAAAGTGATTACTGTTTAATTTTCACTTGAAAAATACTAATATTTTCAGTGCAAAAAAGGTGCGAATCAGCTGCACTTTTAGTGAAATATAGAAGAATATGTAGGTTGGTATGGGATGTGTTTTCTAGAGTTTGGAATAATAACTATGGCATTTAGCTGTGATGACAGTCTACAAAACATAAGAGTAGGATTTGGGGGTTTAATTAAATTTATGTCAAAATCACTTTCAAATCCTGGGGAAAAATATGCTTGAATAATACAGCACATGTTTTGGCCTTTAAAAATTTTAACAAGTGGAAACATTTACATGACACATTGGCACAATCTCCATAGCTCAGAAACAGCTAGTATAGGACTCAGCAACAGCTTTGTTCATTAACTCCATAGTAAACATGCACACGGGCTCCTGTATGAATTTGTCAGTGCTGCGTCTACATCTACAGGAAGCAGGAGGCATGGAAGTGAGTTTCATTTCAACATATCAATAAATATATGAGAGAAAGATCATGCCATGCCTTTTCTATGTCATTCTAATGATTTCAACACCAGAATACCACGATCAATCAATCAATCAATCAATATCTTTTTTAGACATCCAGATGTTATAAGCAATAGGGAGGGGAGGATTACTATATTTGACCCTAGGTTATCCTAAATATTTAGGACATTTACATGCAGATTCAGAATGTGGTTTGTACTCAAAGCCTCTTGTTACCCTACCTTGCCCCAGTCCTCCTTGCCTCCCTGCCCAATGCATTCCACTGTTCTCTGAGACTTGAAAGCAGTGGCCCTGACAAGGGGAAAAAAAAAAAAAAAGCCATTACTCTGTGGCTTTTGGCAGAGGCCAAGGCATCAACCCCATTTATAACCCAATCTCCTGACCCTATTCTTAAGAAAAGCTCAGAAGGACCAAACTGTTAAATTCATAAAAAGCAGCCTCTATTCCAACCTTATTTCCAATCAAATTAAAGTGAATGGACCAATTTGAGCTAGAGCCTTTAGCTATTTCAAAAATTTATCTTCTTTTCACCGAAGCACTTACCCTGAATTCCTTTGTTTTTGTCATTCTACTGCTGTCATTTTTTTCTACTCCTAGATGTCGGCGCAGTCTCATTACTTCATCTTATCACTGACAACTAGGAATGAAGGAGGTTAAAGATGGTTATCATTAATAGTATCAAAACATTCATAGGATATGACTTGGGTGGTTTTTTTGTCATTTTCTTGGGGCACTTAAGTATGTCTTTTTCTCAGGACATTCAAGTCTTCTTTCCCACTCTTCTTTCACAAAACCTGTGCCTTCTCTACGGACTCAGGAGTTCAGAACCTTAACTCTTTGAACTTAACTTCAGGTTTGCACAGGTTGGGCTCTAATTTCAGAGTTCATATGCCAACCTCACAGGTTAAAACATTGTCCAAACGTAGGTTCTTGGGAAGCTTTCAGCGTCAGCCACATTCTGGGTCAGGAGTTAAAATGTGTGTATTTCATAGGTTTTTTTGTAGTCTCTGGTTTTCTAAAAATAACTTATAGTAAATCTTTATTGGTCCGAGTTTCTACTTAATACCAAACATGCCCTTACCCTTTAAAAAAAAGAATTTATATACATTGAACACTATTAGTATTGCTTTGCATAAATTACTTAAAGTTTCAACAATAAATTTTCTTATTCTGAGAAAGAGAATAATGGGATATTTTAAGTAATTAGCCCTCAGCACTAATTAATAATGGGTTGAATTTTGAGAAAATAAACTTCTTATTTCTAATGATCAATTCTAAAGCACTTGAACAGATTAAATTGTGAGCCGTTTAAGAATGATCCTCCTGAATCCTTAACTGTGTTGAGGAAAAATCATCACATGTTGTGCACCTGTAATTTTACACTAAGATCGATCCTCAATTGCCCAGGCATGTAAGTTTAGAAGTGACATGACTGGGGAGCCTGGGGAGCCCAGTCAGTTGAACATCTCATTCTTGATTTCTCCTCAGGCCCTGATTTCAGGGTTGTGGGATGGAGCCCCGTGTCAGGCTTCTCGCTCTGGAAGACTGCTTAGGATTTTTTTCTTTCTCTCCTTCTGCCCCTCCCTCCACTCACACACTAAATCAATCAATCAATCAATCAATCAATCTTTAAAAACTAAATAAAAGTGACAATTTATCAGAATTTTGTCTGCTAGTGAATCTAAGTTAACAGGTCTGGAAATTAAAATAAAAAAAAACAAAACAAAACAAAACAAAACAAAAAACAAAAAAAAACAAAAAAAAAAACAGGTCTGGAAATTATAATGAAAACTGAGAAAACTTATTCCTTAAAGTTTTAGAATTTGAGAGTATAGACAAAGATAATCTTTTTTTTTTTTCATATAGGACTTTTCTAATTCACTTTAGGATATTGAAGGAAATTTTTCTTTTCTCGTCAAAACTTTGCCTCTTAAGTTTGTCAGGCAATACTATTTCCATCACCATAATAAAGTTGCCTTTCCCCTTCTGCTCTCTTTACATGATTGAAACAAGGACTGAAGACTTAGAAGATAAATGAGGGGCCCAGGGTAATACTTTAAGGCTTTGGGTGGTCAGGGACATGCAGTGTCTGAATTTCAGTTAATTAGTGATTGATCTATGCACCTTGTGCTTTTGAAGAAAAAAAGACTAAGTATACTTTAAGAAAATGTCTACTATTTCCCCAAGAGAGGAAGGCTAATACCTATAGTTCTACACACACACACACACACACACACACACCAATGCCCCATGCCCTCAGTAACACATTGATGTCTAATTTGGGGGAAATCCACTGTGACATCAATAACTGATCTTTTGATAAGAATTTTATAAAAATATTAAGGTATTATACCTAAGATACATGATGTATGACTGTAGCTGTTAAAAACACACACGCACACACACATTTTGCTAAAGGTCTAATATAGTTACAAGGGTGTTTTAATACATTATACCTAAAATGGAGTAGGACTAAAGAAAAAATAAATGAAAGGGTGGTTTCATGTAATAATGCTTGAGGAAATGAATGAATAAAAAGGGTTTCTCATGTTTCTTAGTTTTATGGTACAAAAGTGTAATGGCTTTTGAGGGGTATAGAAAAGGAAGGTTTTTAAAAAAATTATCTCTTTATGCCAGAAGGAAATGAAAATTATGGTTGAATAGAACACTTGGGACCAGTCACATCAATAGTGTCTTTTAAAATGTGTTAAAAGTGCTGGCACATAAAATGAGGAGGGAAAGTTATAGAAGACTTAATAACCTGATCAAAAGAAAAAAAAATGAATGAACTACATGAAAAAAAAAAAGTGTTAGAGCTTGGGATTTGATATCCTGTAGGAATAACACCTATTAAAACCATCACAATAAAAATCCTGAAAAGGTGTTTAATACAGTCTACTGTCAACTCTCACTAGGGTGAGTAGCCTGACTTTGCTGATTAATTAGACCTCACCATTCAAACATATCAAAGTAGTTATCAAAATCTTAATATTGGTGGGCATGCTAGCAAAATTTAACGTAGCAGATGTGAGAGTAGCAAGGATTAAGTATATTCACAAAATGTATTCTTTTGGAAATTATGTACCAAAGAAAGGCTTTATATGCTAATCCTTTCATCCTCACTTTAATAAGACACAAATTCGTTGAAGATGAAGAAAAAGAATTGCTGTTACATTCAAATTTAGCCTTTATCTATTTTTTAAATATGCATATGTTCCCTTTCCTGACCATTTAAATATTATGTATTTAAAACCTCTCTCGGCTACTGTAACAAACAGAGAAAAATAATTTGGCTGACGCTTATTAACACATGAAATATGTCTGTGGGATTCTCCATCTTCTCACAGTGGACTTGAATAAATGCTTACTTATCAGATTAGATATTATATGATTTTATATAGTAAGTGGATTTTATGGAGTGTGTTTTAGGTAGGTACAATAGTCATTAAACATTAAAAACTAGGCAAAATAATGTTATGTATAATTTATAATTGGTAACACTATTAAGTTAGTGGATATTTTAAAGGACTGAGAACAATTAAATTTATCGTGTAATAGAGGATATATAGATAAAGAAACTAAAGATAAGATTAGAAACATTCCACAAATATTCATCTTTACTGGAGGTTAATTTATGTAAATCCAGTATTACTCTAGTTAATTTTTTTTCTAACTATATATCGATTTCAAGGATCAGAATGAAAGTTATAAAACCCAAGATTATGTTTCTCTCTTTCAAAACACCCCAGATGCATTTTGATACCCTAAACAAGATCCAGTGTCTTAGCCACAATCCAGAAGTTTTCATGTGACCTGATCAGTACGTAGCAATGTCTTTCTTCTTTTATAACTCTTCCTAACTGCTTACTCATTTCAGCCTTCAGGTCTGTTATCCTTGAACTAAAACACAGCAGCTCACTCCTACCTAAGGACCTTTACATTCCCCGTTTTTGCACCACTAGTAACGTTATTCCTCAGATCTGCACAGGGCTCGTTCCCTTACTTCATTCAGCTCTCACCTCCTCACAGGATACCATTTATAAGACACCTTTTGATATTTTCTTCAAAATACTGTGTATTAATGTACTCCTGTTTTAAGATTAAAAATGTTTTAAGTATACATTTGAAATATTGCCAGAAATATTACTACTGATTTATGTCTTCTGGTTTTCGACAGGCTTTACTACTAAAGTGTAATCTCAATGAGGGCAGGGACAGCTTTCTTGTAGATCATCTACGCCAAGTCTAGAGTTGAGGTAGTCACTCAGTAAATGTGTGATGAATGAACGAAAGAATGAATGGACACACATTCAAAAATATCCTTTAGATGTCTTTAATAATGACAATAAAACTAGTGTAGGAAAACAGTGATGGCCTGAGTAGATGACTAACTGATTTCTAAAGAGGTAAATAGCATAGATAATACCAGGCATATTTGACTATTCTATAATCTCTTGACAATTGAGAATTGTGCTAACTAATCATATAGAACCAGACAAATACCACAGTTTACTGTTTTGAGTGTTTCAATCTTATGTTTCAAGGTATACACAGACACGTTATGCAGGGCTCAGTGTCCACCCATTGCTATGCTTATTAAGGGTTTTCTGTTCTTTCTGAAAATTCATTATTAGTCGCTTTTTGGGTTGTTCCTGCCACTCCCTGTGCTTCCTTTATCGTGTGGTTTTGTTCTGTGACTCTCCAAATGTGTCTTCTGTGGACAACATGATATGCTTGTTCAACTACTGTTGAAAGCTGAGGTTTTCTAAGCTCACTCTACAGCCTCACTTTTGCATTCCTGGATTCAGAACTTTGGTGGTAATGCTATTAACATGTTTTTAAAAGACTTTATTTATTTGAGAAGGAGAGAGGAAGAAGAAGACTCCCTGCTGAGCAGGGGGTCTGACTCTGGGCTTGATCCTGGGACCCCAGGATCATGACCTGAGCCGGAGGCAGACACTGAAAGACACTTAACCGACTGAGCCACCCAGATGCCCCTGTTAGCATGTTTTTTCAAATGAGGAAGCTCTTATGGGCAAGTTGCTTTGGTGCTTTTGTTTGTTTTTGTTTTTCACAAAAGTCTCAAGGGGTTTACTTGTCTTTGGTTTCCTTACTTGTTGACATGTATTGTCTGATTTTCTGGGGTTTTCTTTTCCATTAAAATGACATTTCATGAAGTCAGAGACATTTTTATGATTTTTCTTCATTATACCCTCAAACCCTAGAACAGTATCTGACACATAGCTCATGTTCAATAAATAAGCATTAGCTGCAATAACTAGATGGATAGAAAGAGAGAAGAGGCTTCATGAAAGTTCTGCTGTGACTGGCAGAAGAATTTTAGGCCTTTTAATGAATGACATCTATGTGTGAATGTATCTGTTAATAACAGCTTTCAGACCTGACAGAAAAATCCAATGAATTGGATTGAGCAAGTACTAAGAAATTTAGTGGTATATACAATTAAAATTGCAAGAGTAGAATACTGCTGGGTACAGAGGTTCTACTTATATGTGTGTCCTCTGTCCATGTCCTGCCTCTGTGCTCCTCTGCATCAGCTCTACCTGACAGGCAGGAGGCAGACATATCAGCAGACATTGTCTCATGGTTCTGTAGACATTTTCTCATGGGTCTCCAGCACCTGGTGACTTCATTTTTCCTAGTTTCCTGTCCAATGGAAATATAGCTTCTCTTTCACACAGATTCCAATGAGAATGTCATAATTGACACAGTTGGGTTGTGTGATATTCCTGATTCTTTGCCTACCACCTCACTCCCTATGCTAGGCCTGCTTCAAATATTAAAGATGGAATTACTCCATCTGAGAGGATATGGAATGGATGAAGGGTATTTTCCTAAAAGAAAACTATAATGTAGTTAGCTGAGGCAAGGAGATAGAGACTGAGCAGTGATGGACATCTCAATAAAGGAGATAAGAGGGTAGCAAATAGTGTAAGAAAAGATGCTCAACATCATTTCTCACTTGGAAATTGCAAATACATATAACAATTAGATACTAATACATGACTATTAGAATAGCTAAACTAACTAACTAACTAAATAAATAAATATACTCCCAAACTGACAATAACAAATGGTGGTTTGTTTCTAAAGGACTTGACACACATGGATTCTACATAAAATGGAACCCTTCCATTTGCTGCCTCTTAGTGACTTTTGCATTTTGGTTGTTTAAAAAAATATAAGAATTACACTTTACAGTTGAGACCTCGTAGTAATTAAACTCTCAAGACTGAATTATACCTCCTTGCAATCTGAATATAAGGAGATTGAATTATATACTTTTTCTCTCTGTGCAGTGTACCATAGACCTGATTTATTACTGGGCTAATCATAGATTAGCCTCAGAATACTCAGAATTTGAACATATCTTAATAACTGTTGAAAGTTTCCTGAGAACTAATATCTGATTTTAAAAAGTAAGAAAGCATACTTTGGGTTGATAGATGCAAGTTTTAAAACATAAATGTAGAATAGTCAGAAATGTGCCCTACTGTTATAATATCCATGGCTTCAAAATTTCAAACTCTCTGACACCAAATAGTTGACAGTTTGGCAGTTTCTTACAAAACCAAACATGTTCTTACCATATGACCTAGGTATTTGTCCACTCAAGTTGAAAACTTACATCCACAAAAAACAACAAACCCTGCACAAATATTTATAGCAGCTTTATTCATAGTTGCCTCAAACTAGAAATAATCAAGATATCTGTTAAAGGGTGAATAGATAAAGTTACCATATCCATGTGATAAATACATATGTATATATAATATAAATATGAATATAAGATATATTGAAATGTTAATATATTTATATCATATATTTTAATTTATAATATAAATGATAATATATTTATAATATAGGGAACATGTTTATATATTACATTTATTTTTAACATGAATATCATGATACTGATAAAATACAATAAATATGATATATGCATATAAATAAATATGCATATTTATATGTACATAAAAATAAATAGAAAGAAATGACCTATCAAGCCACAAAAAGGCTTAAAGGAACTTTAAATGCATATTGTTAAATGAAAATGCTACACATTTCATGATTCCAACCATATGACATTCTGGAAAAGGCAAAACTATTGAGATAATAAAAAGATTAGTGTTGTCAAGTCCTTAGAGATGAAAGGAGTATTGAATGGGTGAAATCTGGGGGATTTTTAGAGCCCTGAAACTACTCTGTACAATAATGTAACGATGATTACATTATGCACTTGCCGAAACCCATAGATCTGTATGACAGAAAGACTGAACTTTAATGTAAACTATAGACTTTAGTTAATACTAAAGTATCACTATCAGTTCATTAATTGTAACAGATACACCAAAATAAGCCAAGATGTTAACAATAGAAGAAAATGTAAGAGTTGGTGGATAGAAGGACCTCTCTGTGCTATGCAATTTCACTGTAAACACAAACTTTTCTAAATATTGGCCTATTAATTAAAATAAAAACAACAACAGATTTTCACTATAAGTTACAGGAATATTGCCACAAAGAACTTAGGAACTTTACCCAGTAGATAAATCCCAAAAAAAAAAAAAAAGAATGAATTACTTTAAAAAATATATATGTTATCAAAATATATATTACTTATATTCCCCCAGTTACCTATTACAAACAAATTGAATGAAATATGTAATTTATTCCTCCAAAAAGATTAATTCACAGACAGGATGATCCAGTTGAATTCTAATGTTTGATATTTTCCTTATTTTAAAGATATATAATATTAACATTTTTACTACTTTGAAAAGGTTCATGTATCATATGTATTTATCAAATTTCATATATGTAAACTTCATATATATGTTTCATATATATATATATATATATATATATTTCATGTATTAGTTGGTGCTTTCAGACCAGAATTAAAAATGTGAAATGTAAATATACAAAATAAAATCCCTATAGTTCAAAAAGTCTTAAGGGAATAAGAACAGAATCTTGTAAAAAAATTTGATAAACATTCTTCTTATGCAATTATATAAGGCCCAATTACCTAATTAGGAAAAAAAAATATTTTTTTCAGGTGTAAGATATCAAAATTTTCATGTTTTATCAGCTTATGCAGCTGCAGCCTTACTAGATGCAAACTCCATTGCATATATTATAATTATTAATATTTATTGAGAAAGGAAAACAATTCTTAATATAGTGTAAAACAAAACCAAAGATATGAACTTTTCTCAGTTACATTAATCTGCTCTAATACTAATTTGGGTGCATGTGCAGTGGGGTAGGAAACATCTCTTCAGCATTTGAATTAAAATTTTCATATAGCATTAATACATTGGTGACATCAATTAGGAAAATATTACCTTATAACAGGTCAAAACATAACAAATAATTTTAGGAAATAATATTATCAGTTCAAAAAATAAGAAATTATTAATATTTACCATTTTCACCCACAAAACAATTTTGTATCATTTTTACCATTGTTAAGGAATGAAATAGTTCAAATAGCAAAACAATGAGGATGTCAAAAGATACCTACATTATTACGGGCAGTATTTAGAGAGGTTAGCATTATTATGGAATTCAAGGGTCATGACAGCATATCAAAAATATTAAGATTAAACTGAAATTCATGATTAATTATCTAGACATATACTGATCCTATGTATCAACCGTATATTTCCATAACCATATATAGGTGGAGGAGGAAAATAATACTGTTTTGTGATTCAGGTGGCTGTTCTATATCAGTGATAAAGTGCAATATTGTCAGATATCTAAGGGAAAATAATATAAGAAAGAAAGCAGCAGATACACTCATCTGTATTTCTGTTTGTTGCTCACCAGAAAAATGCAAGGTCTGGATTCCAGAACACTCATTCTGAAACTCACCACTGCCACTTAGTCCTCTGGTCAATAATTAAGAAATGCAAAAATATTGTGACACATAAAAATAATTCTAATAGTCTGTAGTGAGGATTAAACAGCATAATGTGTAAACACCTTTATCTTAGTGGTTGGCACAAAGGTAAGTGCACTCTAACGTGAATGAAAGTAATTAACTTTATAATTTTCCTTTTTGCTTTTTGCTGTATTTCTTCTCTGATATATCATATATAGCATCACAATTACACCTGCTTTGGATGGAGTCTCAGGCAACTAAAAAAAATTCTGTATGAATTCAATTTCTCTACTTAAGATAGATCTGGAGGTAAAATCAGAAGATTGGGTTCAGTTTCCATCCCTGCTACTTACTAACAGTATGGAAAATCTTGCAACTTAACCGAGCTCTTCAAGTAAATGTGAATCAGAAATCTCACTTAAAAGTTGGTTCCAAATAAAAGAACGTGACACATAATTGTTTTTTTTTTAATTAATGCTTCTTTGAAAGGTAGAAAGAAGTGTGACAATGGATTTTTTTTCCTTATTCATGCAGAAAAAGGGACATTTCTCTTTTTTAACGGTTTATTTATTTATTTTAGAAAAAGTGGGGGGAGAGGGGCAGAGAGAGAATCTCAAGCTGACTTCATGCTGAGCATAAAGCCCCTCGTGGAGCTCGATCCCACAACCCTGAGATCGTGACCTGTGCCAAAAGCAAGAGTAGGACGGTCAACTGACTGCGCCACCCAGACAGCCTAGAAAGGACATTTCTAATACAATATTGAACTGTAATCATGGAATTCAGTGTAGCTAAGTGGTTAGAAGAAAGGACACTGGAGTCAAATTACCTGGTGGTTGTACTCCTGCTACTTCCTAGTGGTGAGATCTTGGGCAAGTTTGCCAACATTCAAGTCTGAATTTTCTTATCTGCAAAATGGGAATAATAACAATACCTGCCCCACACTGTTGTTGTGTTGACTGAACCTTCTGTAAGAGCACAATTCACAAATCACAGCGCTTGTCACATAGTAAGTACCTTGTACATGCAAATTATCATTATGATTGAGTTTTCTAAGTGTTGATTTACTTTTGGCAAGTACTGAGATAGCCAAGGGAGCTTTTCTAAATAAGGTGCACACTCTCGAAGAAAATAATCTCCTGTCTTAGAGGAGCTTCCTGTATAACATGGGGTATAGTACAAATATGCACTGCATAAATTAACACGGGTGTGCATGTGGGTCTCACGAATATATTTTGGAAAAGCATGTGGATCTTTATTCACAGACAGACACATAGAAATGACCAAGAAAGGTTGTTTTTGTTTTTGAGTTTCTCAAATACCACACTAAAATGGACTCTGATTGTGGTCCAGTAATGATGTGAGCATGAATTAAGAAGAATTCTGACTTTTCTAAAGTCAGGACTCATACTTTTCTAGTGTAAAGGACAGGAACCGGAACTCTGGAGTCAGGGAGGCCTGACATTATTCTCTGCGCTACCTCTTACTGTGTGATTTTTATCCAGACACTCATCTCAGACTTAAATGTCCACATTCATGGTTATAACGTTGAGTTAGATGAATGGTAGTTTCCTCTTTACGTAAAATTCTAAAACTGAGAACTGTATACCAGCCTCTGCCTTCATTACGTTTATAGTACTGCCTATATGGAAAAACATACCTGGTTTTCTGCAATGGATAGAATCTAAGCTCTGCAGGCATTCCCTAGAGAAGTCTGACGACTATTATGTTTGCAGAAGTGGTAAGTCGGTTTTACCCTCCAGTCCGGAACATCATTAAAATATTTAGGCACCAGGAGTATCAGATCTTTACAGAAAGAAAAAAAAAAAGCCAATAAATAAAAATTGCTGATGTCAATTTTGAGCACTGAAAATTCCTGAGTGTGATTTCAAAGGGATTACTGCTCATATTGTAAATCAGTCAGCAGTATGCTGTGCTCATTTGTTCTGTTTTAATGGACCTTATATAGCTTCCCAGGAATTATCCTGTTAACAGAGAACCTGATAAATATCCAATGTTCAGAAACAGTTTTGAATTACCTGATAAGCAAACAAAAGTGTATATCTGCTTATTTTTTTTTTTACCAGGCAAAAGACATTTGGTGTTTTGTTTCTCTATTGTGCTATTTAATTGGATAGTATGAAAGCATTCTGATAATTTCAGTGGTTTGGCTGTTAATTATTATGTGATGCTTTAGCTTACATTGATGGCATTAAAAAAAATGAAGCTAAACCATAATCACAGAATTATGGTAAGAAGACACGTTTAAAATATCAGATTGGAATATAGAACTTGAAAACAATCTTTCCAATGTTAAAAGCTAATTATGACTTAGAAGTTCCATTATCTGCCTTAAATTTAAAACAACTGCTAAATGGATCATTTCTTTGTTATTTAGCCATTTGAGCTTCTCTTTGATAAAGGTCCTTGCCATCCAAACGGAACATAAAGATTTTATTGGTCTCTAATGATGCTAACTACAGCTGTACAATCATCATTTTAGAGTCCAAGCTCTGTCTGTTCTTAGATCTGCTGTCACTTGATCACAATTGCAGAAGTATCTTTAAGTGTATTTGTTTAACCAGATGGTAAATGGCTGTAAGGGGATTACATCCGTCTTTTTTACTGTATGACTAAGTGGTAAAACAGAAATTTTAGCTATGGTGGGAAAACACAGACTGGTATCATACAATAAGTGGTTTCTCTTTGTTTATTGCAAGAAGCAGATACGGATATTTACAGCCTAAGAGTACAACATTGTAGCAAACACTTTCATTGTATGTACTGAAATATATGAATAATTACTTTTAGTTAAAATTTAAGCAAAGCATAAAATATTGGTATAAAATGTTATGCAATGCCTGGCATATATTTCAAAAAAAATATGAAGAATTTCCGCTTGTTATATTCTTCTTTAACTGCTAATTTAAATTATTAGAATAATAGGCCGAGAAATCATAATATTCAAAGCATTTTAATTTTCTACATATAAATAAAGGCATTTCACATTTGTAAAAGTTACCAAATAAACTTATAGTTTGATATGAAAATTCATAAGAGTTTATAGTAAATTCTTGCAGTTGATTTCGTGTTAATTCTTCAAATTTGAAAAACTGTGGAGAATATTTACATAGATATATTTAAATTTATAGACTTCTACAGGGTTTCTATATTTAGAGACTGCTAGGATTAAAATCTCTGTGGCAAAGAAGCTTTGGGGGTGTTCTGAGTAATAAGTATGAACTGGAAAGAATGATAAAATGTTAAACTTACAAACTTTTGTCCTTGTTTTGTTTTGTTTTATTTTTTTAGACTGCGCTACTAGAAGTATCATGTAATGGCAAAATGAATGCATCCTGATAGTTTAATGACTAAAATGACATAACTTGAGATTTTTATTCCCACATAACAAAATGAACATCCAGCTTCAGTAGAGCTGTCATTGCAAATGAGAGCAGATTTAAGGTGAAAAGTTAGTAGAAGATGGGGTGGTTATTGGTGGTCATTTTAAAGTCTAAGCTGGTAGTTGTTCAAAGAATAGTATGATTGATAAGAAAGCACAGCAATCAGAGAGAGCTGATATGAAGATCTCAAAAAAATGGAAGTTACACTGTCATGTAAAGTTGATCATTCAAATGGGCTTCTCTGATGGCAGAAACTTGTGTTGAAGAGGATGATTAATATCATTAAGTCTCAAGAGTTGGGAAGGAAGGGAGTAGGCGGTTGGGAGGTAAATAGGAGAAACAGTACCCACCTTTTTTTCTTCCTGCTGGGCGTAAAAAGGTCTTTCATCATCAAGACACATTTAGATTTTTGTAGCGTTACCTAAAGGCATGCTTTGAAAGTTGGGTATAATGAAATCCCTCTTTGACTGGATAAGGTGTGCACTATTAGTGTTATGCCAATTCACTCATCATATGGGTAGCAAAAGATGGAATAATTTAATTTTTTCAAAATTTTCCCCGAAGCATTGATGCGTCTATAATTTATAGATTTCTAACTGTATGACCGCAAATGTGATTTTGCATGAAATCAAAAACATCATCATAGGCTGGGGGTATTACCCACGTATTACTTATGAGAGATTATTTTGTTTATGAGAGATCAAGTACTGACTACAAGACCAAGAGCTAGTTAATTTAAGTAGAGAAATGAGGATTTGAAATCATATGTGTAAACCGTCTCTTTTTCATTGCTAATATTATTATACCAGACTCCTTCTCTTAGTAAGCAAGTTGTCTTCTCTGACTTTACCCTGATATTTCTGCAAATAGAAAAAAAAATATATTTTGTCTTTAAAGAAGAGAACAGAACTTTCTAAATTTTCTTAATCCTATTCTGGGTGTATAAAAGAACGATCACAAAACTAAAGAAATAAAATTTTAAAATAAGGAGTAAATTCCTCAGGAATGGCATAGATAATAATGAATGACTTGAACAGGGGGAATTTTGCCAAATAAAACAAATAGGATCAAAACAGTATAAATAAAGGGATAGAGGGCAGCCTGGGTGGCTCAGCAGTTTAGCCCCAGCTTCAGCCCAGGGCATGATCCTGGGGCCCCGGGATCAAGTCCCACATCAGGCTCCCTGCATGGAGCCTGCTTCTCCCTCTGCCTGTGTCTCTGCCTCTCTCTGTGTCTTTCATGAATAAATAAATAAAATCTTAAAAAAAATAAAGGGATAGATAAATAGAAAAAGACACAGGTGACAACACTTCTTCAAACAGACTCTTCGTGTGGTTTTAAATAACTGATTTTTACAAATCATTTTACTGGTCCAAAGTATTTCCACCTATTTTTTTCCTCATTTTATGCAAAATAATCCTGGAAATAAAAGAATAGATATATTATTCTGAAGATTTGTTTCATATCATTGGTTAATAGGGACATAAGATTTACACAAAGGCTATTCAATCTTAAATTTATGATATTTGACATCATTTTGTATCTAATCTTCAATATGCCATCAACCCATAGCTTAATAAAGTACATCCATTAAATGCCAATCAGGCAAATTGTGGCATGTGAACTTCCTTAGTTGTTTTTTTTTTTTTTTTTTTTTCTTATTTAGAGAGCAAGAGAGAGGGTGTGCACGCAGCAGGGAGGAGCAGAGGGAAAAGGAGAGAGAGAATCCTAAGCCAGCCCCATGCTCATTGCGGAGCCTGATGCAGGGCTTAGTCTCATAACCCTCAGGTCATGACCTGAGCCAAAATCAAGTGTCAGATGCTTAACCAACTAGGCCACCCAGATGCCCCTGAATTTCTTTCGTTTTATATCTTAACAGAGTTCATCGGAGCTGATTATAAATATTTATATAGGTGGATTCATTTCCATTTCCTGACACAGAGAGCAAAGAGGGATAAAAATGGAGATGTATTACTTTGTAAATCTTATATAGTTCAGAATCATTTCAGCTGGAATCTCCACTTCAGTGTCTTTGTTATTGATACTAACTTTCTTACCTGCTGATATATTTCAAAATTATAAGATCAGATTATAAAACATAGATTTTTGCTATCATAGAAATAGAAAGCTTTTTTTTAATTTTTCTCTTATTAAAAAAATCTTATGGTTATTTATAGGAAAGAGGCAAAATTATTCATGGAAAGTCTATTAGAGAAAACTTCTGTTAGAAGGTAAGCAAAGATAGCAGATATTTTCTTTTTCAAGTTTTTATTTAAATTCCAGTTAGTTTACATACAGTGTAATATTAGTTTCAGGTGTAGAATTTAGTGATTCAAGATGGCATGTATTCCTAGGTCATTTAACTCCCAAATTTCTATCATATTTTTCAATCAGCTGGACTATACATGCACATTAGAAACAGGAGCAGAAACAACTTATTTGCATGTAAGCGAATTTACTTACATTTCAAATAAGGCTATCATAATCCTTTTAAAATATTTATTTCATGCTTTTCCAGGATGTTCAAGGACAAACATGAATTACCATCACCCTGGATTTCTCAACCAAATGATATCCAAATGATTTCAATGTATTACTCTAAGAGCTTTTATCTTTTTACCTTTTTAAAAAAAATATCTATTTATTCAAGAGAGACACACAGAGAGGCAGAGACATAGACAGAGGGAGAAGCAGGCCCCATGCAGGGCCCACTGTGGGACTTGATCCCGGGACTTCAGGATCACGCCCTGGGCCGAAGGCAAGTGCTTAACCGCTAGGCCACCCAGGCATTCCAATAGCCTTTTTCTTTGAACAAAACTAAATATTATTTAAAGAAGAACATTCAGGGGATGCCTGGGTTGCTCAGTGGTTAGCGTCTACCTTCAACTCAAGTCGTGAACCCAGAGTCCCAGTTGAACTATCAGTTCAACTCAAGTCGTGAACCCAGAGTCCCAGGATGGAGTCCCATATCGAGCTCCCTCCCTGCAGGGAGCCTGCTTCTCCCTCTGCCTTTGTCTCTGCCTCTCTCTGTGTGTCTCTTGTGAATAAATATATAAAATTTTTTTTTAAAAAAAGGAAACATTCAGACCTCTTCTATGTGATAAGTGATCATAAATTGCTTTCCAAAGCTTTGCTAAATCTAAGATAGTTTGCTAAGTGTTATAAACAACAACAAAAAAACATATATTTTGTATTTGCATCTATACATATTTTTTACATCTATAAATTAATTCTTGCTACTACAACCAAAATCAGAAATTCAAATAACAATAGCTATTGGAACACAGGAATAATTCTCTTCTTGAAATGTTTTGTGAAAAGATTAAAAAAAGAATATACTGTATACATAGATGACCCATAAAGAAATCCTGAGTTTATTATTTTGTAAAGGAAATTTGAATCCTCAGTGAGTTAAAGTCATAAAAATAATAATTTCCAGTATTTATAGCTTACTATTATGCTTTTTTTTCCAATAAAGGATGCAATAGTTGAAATATATAGAAAACTAAACATCAGATCTATATAAAACTACATATATACTTAGTGCCCTATTGAAATAATTTTTAATAGAGATAGCAAAGCTACTGAACATGTCAAGCCAAAAGAATTTAATGCACTAACTAGATATTTTGTGTATTATTGTTTCAATTTAATCCTACAACAGAACAGTGACAGAATTTGTCACCAATTTGACTACCTAAAGTGTAAAAATTAATTACTAAAATTTAAGTATATATTAAATACAATTTCACATTTTTGCCAGCCATTATCCATTAGAATATTCACTATTTTTTTTAAATAAGAACGGCATTTTCATTAATGTATACTTCAGTGAAAGTTCTGGCAAAGCTCTCTCCTAAAAATTACCAAAGGCAAAAATCCAAAGTAATCAATGTTTATTATCGATACATATTTATTACTCAAGTATGCTACTTCCTAGAACAAAAAAATTCCGAAATCAGTTGTGATGTAACACAATAAAATGTTATTGCTTGTACCTATTATAGTCCAATATGCATTTTCCAGGTTTAGTTGGACTCTGCTTCATGTTGTAATTCAGAGACCCGGGTCACTTCCATGTCAGACCTCTGATCTATATCAGATCCTGTAAGTTCTCTCCGTTCAGTCAGTGAATGGAGAAGCAATGAGGAGCACTGCTGGGAGATTCTCAGGAGCGGAACTGAACGTGGCACGCAGCACTCTACTACATCACACTGACCACACTCGGTCACTTGCTGCACCTCACTTCAAGCGAGGGTGGGAAATGAAGCGTAGTGTATGCATTGAAGGAAAAGAATTGGGTTTGAAGAACATGAATTAATCTCTAACAGCCACATGACCTTATCTATATTACTAGAGTAGAACTGGGACAACTTCCAGTTGGACTTTTGTGAAATCAGTGAGTTAATGGGAGAAGAAAAAAAAAAAAAAAAAGCTTGAATGTTTTTTATACTCAGGGAGTGGGTGAGGCTTGGCGCTTTGACAAGGCATCATTCTTTCTGGACTTAGATGTCCTCACCTGTAAAATGAATGAACTATACTATATCTGGTCCCTACAGAACACTTTCCTGTGGAAGTTTAACTGTAATCAGTCTGATGAAAACTAGTCTTAGGGAGAAAGTGAATTAAAATGGAAGGTTAACAATTGAATATGAGTGCATATTTGATCATTAAGTGAGATTGCTCATCAACTTTATGCATGTCTATGTATTAAAGTAGGTAAATATTGGAGTAAATTCTAGAAACTATTAAGAGAAATGTATCTAAAAAAACCTTTTTTTCAATTTTTTTTAAAGATCCTATTTCTTTTTTTTAAGATTATTTATTTATTTATTTATTTATTTATTTATTTATTCATGAGAGACAGAAAGAGAGAGGCAGAGACACAGGGAGAGGGAGAAGCAGGCTGCATGCAGGGAACCCGACGTGGGACTCGATCCTGGGTCTCCAGGATCAGGCCCTGAATCGAAGGTGGGGCTAAACCTGCTGAGCCACCTGGGCTGTCCTAAAAAAAAGCTTTTAAAAGATGCTATACATACCATAAAGAATATTAGAGCAAAAGATGAAAAAGCCTGAGAAGCATTTAAAGTTGGGAAAGTAAGGAGACCCACTTATATAAGTAGGATGGATAGACAGATAGACATAACAGAGAAGTTCAGAAATGAAATACTGACTCATGAAACAAATCATAAATGATCAAAAAATGTTCCTATATTTTGACAAGACAAGATTGGCAATAATGGGTAAAGTAGCATTGTTTTTGTTTTTGTTTTTGTTTTTGTGTTGTCCTTTCTGCTATTTTTTTCTCTTTCTTGGTCAGAGGTCTAAATGTTTAATTTAATTTACGCTTAAATAACTGTGTGATACCCTTGAAAACAAGCAACATTAATTTAGGTTAAATGACTCGCAGCCTTACCTGCTAATGCTGTTATGGGATTTGGGATTTGAAAATTTGCTACAGACTTTCTTCAGAACCATTAAATATTGCATTACTTGTAAATTACCAACCAATAAAATGTTAGCAGTCATGAATTTACTTATTTTAAAGGTTAAGTTGACCATGCTTGAAAAATATGTTTAAATGCTGAAGTTCCAATCAGGGCCACAATCATTTTGTGGGGGATAGCTTACATTAGGATTGTTGTATTTACAGCTCAGGGATTCTTGAATTGCTGTACAAATATCTGTGATGTGTGTTCATATGAGATTCAGTTCGTGTATATCCTTAAATGGCATCCTACAAAGGCGGTGGGCTTTTCAGAATATACTGAGCTTTGTGATAAATTATTAGTGATGACCTTCAGATTCAGATAAAGGTAAAAGTGTATGGAGATGGTGGAGTAATTTGTTGTGGCCTATTTCACAGTATATTCATATGTTTTAAAGTACCGGCTTTGTTTTACCTAATTCTAAATTTGATTAAAGAATATGGAGGATATTTATCTTAGTGTCTCTTGTTTATGAAAATAAAAATTTCTTCTAATATAAAGTTAATTTGATCAGCTATCCAAAATGAATTATAAAACTTATTTTAATTGTTTCTTTCCCAAAACTAGATAAGCATTTCCTCACAGTGCAGACTTCTATAGTATCCTCAGTTGTTGAAATAGTGTCTACTCCAAGAGCTGGTATGTAATATGTGTCTTAGAAATAACAATTTATTAAAGGAAATAAAACAAGGACTGGTTAGGTCTTCCGGCTAACCAGTTATATTATTCCAAAGTCCTTCAATAACTCTCCATATCATTCCTCTGATAGCTTTCATGTTGTTATAACAGTAGACTCCTGTGGCGTTAGTTATGTTACCTAACTAATCTAAATTCTTGATGAATTCATGTGTTTTACGTGTACATACACATACACACGCACACACACATCAAAAAAGGAAACAAACAAAAATATTAGAAATGCAGTGATTATTTGTTATGTTCTTTTCTTGTTTTATCACTGTATGTACTCTTTTTTTGAGGCTTACTTTGTCTGCAATGTACAAAATGCAGTTAGCTTCCCAAAAGTGAAATTATACCATTAAAAAAATGTATTGAGGAAAGAAGCGGCTCAAGTGACTTCCCTTGTTTACTTTTATTCACTATCCAAATTATATAAATATAAATTAAATATGATTTTAGCCACATTTTTTTCCAACTCATGACAATTTAAATGGCAAGTTTTATAAAAATCATTCTTGTGTGTCAAAATGCATTGATTTTAGACTATACTACACCCTTCAAGTTATTATATTCAATAATTTTGTTGATAATAACTGCCTTTTACTTTGAACATTTTGGGGAATAGCTGTCAATCAAAAATGTCCCCTTAATGGTTATTTATATCATTTGCACTGATCATTCTTCTTCAGTCATAGAAATTATTCAAATATTTAAAATTGAGATGAGCTGCAAAGACTATCACTGAATAATTCACCTAAAACTTTCTCCTGAATTTTCTCAGTTTTCAATTGCAGAAATTCAAATTGGGCTACATTGTTAGGATCTTAAAATATGACAAGGATCAATTGAAGATTTAAAAAAATGGACGGTAGGAGCACTCATTTAACACAGACAAAGCGATTTCTGTCTTATTACTATGTCTGAAAACTAGGACTACCCTCAATCTTAAACTCAACTATTTGTTGTAAATTAATATTCTATAGTTTCCATTTATCATAACATCTCTTAAGGATAAAGGTAATTTAAAGTAAAAAAAGGAATATAATCCAAGTTTCAGTTTTAATGTGACAATGAGAAATGAAATGGATAGAGGACACAATTTATATATGCTTAATACAACCGAATGAATTCCTGATAAGTTAGGAACTTAAAGAATGTTTTGTTTCCAACTCTTGTTAAGTGATTGTGTCTCATTCAACCTAGTTCCCTTGATTCTATTCGGTTCAAAAATAAATCCTTACTGATACTATCAATGGAGAGTTGAAGAATTTATGGATTCGAGATTAAAGTACTATAGGTACATACACTTATGCAGTTATTTTCTTAAGATTATTTTTAGAGTCGCTTTAGGTTTGCAGCAAAATTGAACCGATAGCACAGAGAGTGTCTGTGTTCCTGCTCGCGCCACATCTGGGCAGCCTCCCCCATGTCAATACCCTACATTTTTCATAATCCCGGAACCTACACTGACATATCATTATCATCCAGAATCCATGATTTACCTTAGACTTCACCCTTGGTGTGCTCCACTCTAGAGTTTGACGAATGCATAATAACCGTATCCACCATTGTGGTGTCATATATAATAGTTTTATTGTCCTAAAAGTTGTCTGTGCTCTGCCCAGCCTTTCCCCTCCCAACCCCTGGCAACCCCTAACCATGTTTTCTGTCCTCATCGTTTTTCTAGAGCATCAGGTAGGTGGATTCGACGTTATGCCACCTTTTCAGCTTTGCTTCTTTTACTTAATATTATGCGTTTAAGATTTCTTCTTGTCTTTCTATGGCTTGATAGCTCATTTCTTTAGAGCACCAAGTAGTATTCTGTTGTCTTGATGTACCACGAGGACTTATCCATTCACCTAAGGAAGGTGACCTTTGTCACTTTCAAGTTTTGTCAGTTGTAAACAAAGGTGCTGTAAACATTTGTGCGTAAGCTTTTTGTAGACATAAGTTTTCAGCTCATTTGGGTAGATGCCAATGAGCACAATTGCTGGACTATATGGTAGCAATATGTTTAAATCTGTAAGAAAATGGCAAACTGATTTCCAAAGTGGCTGCACCATTTAGCATTCCCTTCAATAGTGAATGAGAGTTCTTGTTGCTGCACATCCTGGCAAACATTTGCTGCTGTCAGGATTCTGGATTTTGGCCCTCCAAGTAGGAGCGTAGCGGTATCCTGTTGTTGTTTTATTTTGCATTTCTCTGATGACATCTGGTATTAATCATCTTTCCATATGCATATATGCCATATGTGTATCTTCTTTGGTAAGGTGGCTGTCAAAGTATTTGGCCGATTTTTTAATCAGGTTGTTTATTCTCTTCTTGTTAAGTTTTAAGGATTCTTTGTATATTTTAGAGAACAGTTCTTTTTGAGATGTGTTGCTTTGCAAATATTATTTCCCAGTCTACGACCTGTCTTCTCATTCCCTTGATATCATGTTTTTGTAGAACTGAAGTTTTTATTTTTAGTGAAATTCAGCTTCTTTATTTCTTTCATGGATCATGGCCTTGGGGTTGTAACAAAGGTTAAGCCATACCCACGATCACTGGCTTTTCTCCTTTGTTATCTTTTAAGAGTTTCATAGTTTTACATCTTATGTTTACATTTATAATCCATAATCCATTTTCAGTTAATTTTTGTAAAGAGTGGAAGGTCTGTGTCCAGATTCTTTTTTCTTTTTTTTGCATGTGGGTATTCAGTTGTTGCAGGACCATTTGTTAAAAAAACCTTTTTTTTTTTTCCATTGTATTATCTTTGTTTCTTTATCAAAGATCAGCTAAGTATATTTATGTGGAGCTCTTCCTGAGCATTCTAGACTCTTCCATTGATCTACTTATCTTCCCTTTACCAATACCACACCATATTTTATTAATGTAGTTATGTATTTATGTATTTTCAATTAGCCGATATATAGCAGTACATCATTAGTTTCAGATGTAGAGTTCAATAATTCATCAGTTGTGTATAACACCCAGGTCTCATCACATCACCTGCACTCCTTAAAGACCATCACCCAATTACCACGTCCCCCCATCCACCTCTCCTCCAGCACCACTCAGTTTGTTTCCTATAGTTAAGAGTCTCTCATGGTTTGTTTCCCTCTCTGATGACTTTTCCTTCAGTTTTCCCTCCCTTCCCCTATGACTCATTGCTCTGTTTCTTACATTCCAATGAGTGAAACCATATGATAATTATCTTTCTCTGATTGACATATTTTGCTCAGCATAATACCCTCCAGTTCCATCCCTGTCAATATAATGTAAGTATTACTTAAGCTTTAAAATAAGTCTTGGCATCAGGTTGTCAGTCCTGCTCTTCCTCAATATTTTGTTGTCTACTCTGGGTCTTTTGCCTCTTCACATAAACTTTGAATCATTTTTATCAACATTTACAAAGTAACGTGCTGAAATTTTAATTGATATTACATTGAACCTGTGGATCACATTGGGAAGAACTGACATATTGATAATATTGAGTCTTCCTATCCATGAACAGAATATCTCTTCATTTATTTAGTTCTTCTTTGATATGTTTATCAGAGTTTTATAATTTCCCTAATTATTTCATTTTTGGGTGCTACTGTAAATTACATTGTTGTTCAATTTCAAATTCTCCTTGTTCATTGCTATCATGTGGTAAGGTGATTGGCTTTTATAATCCCCATATCCTGCAACCTTGCTAAAATGGTTTACTAGTTCCACATTTTTTATAGATTCTTTCAGATTTTCCATAAAGATGATCATGTCATCTTTGAACAAATACAGTTTATTTTTTTCAACCCAGTCTGCATGCCTTTTATTTCCTTTTCTTGTTACTGTATTATTTGGAATTCCAGTTGATATTTGAAAGTAGTGGTAAGAGGAGTCATCTTGTCTTGATCTTAGTGGGAAAGCTTCAGGTTTCTCACCATTAAGTATAACGTTAGTGTTAGATTTTTTGGTAGATATTCTAAGTTGAGGAAGTTTTCCGCCTTTACTAATTTGCTGAGGTTTTTTTAAAATCATGAATCATTGTTGGATTTTTTCAAGAACTTTTTCTTCATTTATTGATATGATCATGTGGCTGTTCTTCTTTAGTTCACTAGTATGATAGGTAACATTAATTGATTTTTAATTATTGTACCAGTCTTGCATACCTGGAATAAATCCCCCTTATTTATTATGTATAATTCTTTTTATACATTGTTGGGTTTGATTTGCAAAGATTTTGTTGAAGATCGTTACATCTGTTCATGAGAAATACTGATTTATAGCTTTCTTTTCTTGTAATATCTTTGTCTGATTTTGGTATTAGGGTAATGCCTGCCTCACAGGATGAGTTAAGAGCTCTGTTTGTAAGTTCTGAGAGACTGTTTAGAATTGGTATAGATTTTTCTTTAAAAGTTTGGTATAATTCAACAGTGAACCTATCTGGGCCTTGTGCTCTTTTGAAGCACTTTAGATTATTGATTCAATTTTTTAGATATATATCTATACATATTGCCTATTTGTTCTTGTGTGAATCTTGGCAGAATGTGACTTTCAATTTGGTGGGCCAATTCTTGTTCATAGCATTACTTTATTGTCATTTTAACATCCATGGGCTCTGTAGAAATCTCTTCTCTTTCATTTCTGATAGTATTAATTTGTGTTCTCTCTTCTCTCTCTCCTTTCTTCCTCTCACTCTCATTTTTTTTTTCTCTTTTTTTCTTTCTCTTTTCCCTAAGCCTAGATGGAGGCTTCTTGATTTTATTCATCTTTTCAAAGAATCAGCTTTTGGCTTTTGATTTTTCTTTATTGATTTCCTATTTTCAATTTCTTTGCTGTTTTTTAAATTTTTGTTTCTTTTCTTCTGCTTATTGTAGATTTAATTTGTTCTTTTTTTCAAAAGGTGCAAACTTCACAGTTACAAGATGAATAGGTTCTGAGGATCTAGTTTCCTGAGGTAGAAACTTAGGTTATTGATTTTAGATATTTCTTCTTCCCTGATATATGTATCCAGTGATATGAATATCCCTCTAGAATACTCTTCAACTCATTTTAAGAGGAATTATTACCCAGAAACCAAAGACAAATAAATGCATGGCAAGAAAACTATACACCAATATCTCTAATTATGTATGCACAAATTCTGAACAAAATACCAACCAACCCAAATCAGCATCACATTAGAAAGATCATACAACATGATCAAGTGGAATTTATTAACACTTGTATGTTGTTAATCTCCACATAGTTTGAGTTTTTCCAGCTATCTTTTTTATGGATTTGTTATTTAATCCCATTATGATCTGAGAACAGATACTGTATGATTTCTGCATTTTTAAATTGGTTAGGGGTGTTTTTTATGAACCAGAATGTTATCTATCTTATTGAAAGTTCAATGAGAGCTTAAGAAGTTTGTACATTCTGCTGCTTTGGATGAAGTAGTCTATAGAGGTCAATTATATCCAGTTGGTTGATGGTGTTGTTGAGGTCAGCCATGTCCTTAATTGAGTATTTGCCTGTTGGATCTGTCCATTTCTAATAGTGGAGTGTTGAGGTCTCCAGCTATGATAGTGGATTCATATTTCTCCTTGCATTCTCTCAGTTTTTGCCTCAAAGAGTGTAATGCTTTGTTGTTAGGTGCCTTCATGGTAAGGATTATTATGCTTTCTTGGAGAATTGACTCCTTCATCATTACATAATGGCCTTCTTTATTCCTAATAACTTCCTTGATTTGAAGTCTGTCTTTTTTTTTTTTTAAGATTTTATTTATTCATGATATACTGAGAAAGAGAGGCAGAGGGATAAGCAGGCTCCTCTCAGGAAGCCTGATATGGGACTCAATCCTGGACCTGGGATCACGCCCTGCGCCAAAGGCAGATGCTCAACCGCTGAGCCACCCAGGCATCCCCAAGTCTGTCTTGTTTGAAATTACTATGGCTATCCCTCTGCTTCCTTTTGATTAGTGTTAATGTAGTATATTTTTCTCTATTTATTTTTTTAAATGAAACTTGTCTGAATTTAATAAATCAAGGAAGAGCAATAATCATATTACTTAGTATCATGGATATTGCCTCAGGCAGGTGAAGGGATGGGTTGACAAGAACTGCTATTTTACATAAGAAGCTCTTTGGTATATTTAATTTTTCTGCATCATGTGAAAATATTACACTGATAAAAACTTTTCTGGTGTTGACTTTTTAAAATTTTGATTCCAGTATAATTAACATATAGCATTGTATTAGTTTCAAGTATGCAATATAGTGATTCAACAGTTCTATACATTATTCAGCTTTCATTATAATAAATGTATTCTTAATTCCCTTTCCAATTTTACTCATCCCCCTCCTCCCCTTCCCTCTGGTAACCATCACTTTATTCTCCATAGTTAAGAATCTGGGTTTAAAAAAAAAACAAATCTGGGGATTTTTCTTTATTTCTTTGTCATTTGTTTTGTTTCTTAAATTCCACATGTAAGTGAAATTATATAGCATTTGTCCTTTTAATGACTTATTTCACTTAGCATTATACCCTCTAGATCATTCTATGTTGTTGCAAATGGCAAGACTTCATTCTTTTTATGGTTGAATAATATCCCATTGTATGTATATATACCACTTCTTTATCCACTCATCTATTGATAGGCACTTGGGTTTCTTTCATAAATTTGGCTCTTGTAAATAGGCTGCAAATAAACATAGGAGTATGTATATTTTTCCTTTGTAGTTTCAAGTTTTTATTTAAATTCTTCAGTGAGTGCCTGGGTGGCTCAGTTGGGTAAGAAGCTGCCTTTGGTTCAGGTCATGATCCCAGGGATTGAGCTGGGATTGAGCCCGTGGCAGGCTCCTTGCGCAGTGGGAAGGGAAGCCTGCTTCCCCCTCTCCCTCTGCCTGCCACTCCCTCTGCTTGTGCACTCTCTCTCCTCTCTCTCTCTCAGTCAAATAAATAAATAAAATCTTAAAAAAAAAATAAAAATTCCAGTTAGTTAACATACAGTGTAATATTAGTTTCAGGTGTAGAATTTAGTGACTCTTTCATCACTTCCATACAACACCCAGTGCTCATCACAACTAGTGCCCTCCTTAGTACCCATCACCCATTTGACTCATCACCCCAGCTACCTCCATCCAGCAACCTTCAGTTTGTTCTCTATAGTTAAAAGCCTATTTTATGGTTTGTCTCTCTCTTTCCATCCCCCCTCAACCATGTTCATCTGTCCTGTTTCTTCAATTCCACATATGAGTGAAATCATATGGCATTTTTCTTTCTCTAACTTCACTTATCATAATACTCACTTCTCTATGGTGTTACAAATGGCAAGATTTCATCTTTTTTATGGCTGAGTAATATTATATAATATATATATGATAGATATTACTTTATAAGTTCATCAACATATATATGTTTCAAGTATGCAATATAGTGATTCAACAATTCTATACATTATTCAGCTTTCATTATAATAAATGTATTCTTAATTCCCTTCACCAATTTTACATATATATATATCGATTATATATATATATGTATATATATATATTGATGAACATTTGGGCTCTTCCCATCATTTGGCAATTGTTGACAATGCTGCTATAATGCTAATGCTATTGGGGTATATGTATCCCTTTGAATTAGTATTTTTCTATCCTTTGGGTAAATACTTAGTAGTGCAATTGCAGGGTTGTAGGGTAGTTCTATTTTTAATTTTAGGGGGAATCTTCATACTGTTTCCAGAGTGGCTGGACCAGTTTGCATTCCCACCAAAAATGTAAGAGGGTTCCCCTTTCTCTACATCCTCGCCAACATCTGTTGTTTCCTATGTTGTTAATTTTAGCCATTCTGACAGGTGCGAGGTGATATCTCATTGCAGTTTTAAGATATCTTTTGGAATTGGTGTTTTCATATTCCTTGGGTAAATATCTAGTAGTGGAATTATTGGATTATATGGTAATTCTATTTTTAATTTTTTGAGGAACCTCCATACTATTTTCCATGGTGGCTGCACCAGTTTGCATCCCCACCAACAGTGCACAAGGGTTCCTTTTTCTCTACATTCTTGCCAACACTTGTCCTTGTGTTTTTCATTTTAACCATTCTGACAGGTGTGAGGTGGTATCTCATTGTGGTTTTGATTTACATTTCCCTGGTGATTAATGATGCTGAGCATCTTTTCATGTGTCTGTTGGCCATCTGGATGTCTTCTTTGGAGAAATGTCCATTCATGCATTCTACCCATTTTTAAATTGGATTCTTTGTCTTTTGGGTGTTTAGTTGTATAAGGTCTTTATATATTTTAGATACTAATGGTTTATCATAATTGTCATTTGCGAATATCTTCTCCCATTCAGTAGATTGTCTTTTAGTTTTGCTGATTGTTTACTTTGCTATGCAGAAGATTTTAATTTTGATCCATTTACTTTTAATCTATGCATGTTTTTATGTTTTAAAATGATTTTCTTGTACACAACTTATAGTTGGGTCTTCTCTGACAATTACTATCTTTTAATTGGTAGATTTAAACTCTTGACATTGAAAAGTGATTTTAATATACTTGTATTTTACATTCACCACATTTGTTACTGTCATCTATCCATTGCTTTTGTTCTCTGTTTCTACTTTTTTTTCCATCCTTTTGCTGCCTTGGTTTTAGTTGAACATTTTATATAATTCTAGTTTTTCTCTTAGCATATAGGTTATACTTCTTTCCCCCTCTCTCTCTGTCTCTCTCTGTCTCTCTTTTTTTTTTTTTTTTTTAGCATTTTCCTATCCAAGTGCACTTTTGAATATCACTTCCCAGGTAGCATGAATAAGTTATAAGAACAAAATAATCCTGTTTCCTCCCTCCAATCCTTTGTATCATTACTGTCATTCTTTTCATTATGTACAAGTAAGTATATATTATGTGTATGTCATATACATACTTGTATATGACATATACATAATCGTACATAACCAAATACTTTTTTGGTATTATTTTGGACAAGTTACTATTTGTCAGGCAATTTAGGAATAAGAAAAATTGAAGGTTTTTTTTTAAAGATTTATTTATTCATGATAGACATAGAGAGAGAGAGAGAGAGAGAGAGAGAGAGGCAGAGACACAGGCAGAGGGAGAAGCAGGCTCCATGCGGGGAGCCCGACGTGGGACTCGATCCCGGGACTCCAGGATCGTGCTGTGGGCCAAAGGCAGGCGCTAAACCACTGAGCCACCCAGGGATCCCCGAAGGTTTTATTTTAATTTATTCCTTTTGACTCCTTGCTTTTGTTATATAGATCCAAAGTTCTGACTTATATTATTTTCCTACTCTCTAAAGAACTTCTTTTAATGTTTCCTACAAAGGGGATCTGTCGGCAAGAAATTCCTTAAATTTTTGTTTGTCTGAGAGTCTTTATCTCCTTCAATTTTGAAAGATAATTTTGCAGGGTACATAATTCTAGGTTGCTGGATTTTCTTTCTCTCTACATAAATAATTCACTTCACTCTCTTCTTGCTGTATGATTTCTGAGAAGCTGTCTAATATAATTTCTATTTTTGTTCCTCTATAGGTAAGTTGTCCCTACCCACACACCTTGTTTCAGGATATTTTTCTTTTTCTTTGATTTTCTGTAGTTTGAAAATGATATGCCTAGGTGTAGGATTTCCCTCAATCCCCTCTCCTCTTCATCCTCCTCCTCCCTGTTCTCTTCCTCTCTCTCTTCCCCTTCCACCTTTTCCCCCTCCCTCTCCTTCTCTTTCTTCTTTTTTTTTTCTTTTTTTCTCCTTCTTTATTTCTTATGCTTAGTGTTCTCTGAGTTTCCTGGATCTATAATTTGGCATCTGTCATTAATTTGGAGGAAATCCTCAGTCATTTATTGCTTAAAATATTCTGTTCCTTTTTCTATTTCATCTCCATCTGGTATTCCCATTATGTGTACATTATGCCTTCTGTAGTTGTCCCACAGTCCTTGGATATTGTATAGTCTGTTCCTTTTTAAAAAAAAAAAAATTCTTTGTTTACTTTCCCTTTTAGGTTTTAAGGATTCCACTCATATATCCCCTGGCTCAGAGAATCAGAGAATTTTCTTTCCTCAGCTAGTGTATATAAATATAAATTATATATATATATATATATATATATATATATATATGGCATTCTTCATTTCTATTCCAGTGTTTTTAATCTTTAGAATTCCATTTTGATTCTTAGGATTTCTGTCTCTCTGCTCACATTGCCCATATGTTCTCGCATGCTATCTACTTTATCCAATAGAGCCTTTAGCATATTAATCATAGTTGTTTTAAATTTCTGGTCTGATAATCACAACATCCCTGCTATGTTTGATTATGCTACTTACTCTATGTCTTCAAATTGTATTTTCTGCCTCTCAGTATGTCGTGTGAATTTTTCTTGATAGACACAATATACAGTGTACTGGGTGAAAATAACTGCTATAATTAAGCCTTTAGTAATTTGGTGGTATGATCCACAGGGAAGAAAAGTTTTACACTCCTATGATAAGGTCTCAGTCTTCTAGAAAGGCTTTGCCTCTGGATTGTCAACTTCACATATGCCTCTCAGTTTTTCCCATTTTCTTAGGTTGGGAAGGACGATTAGAATGGGCTGATGTTGGGTATTTCTCTTCTGGAGGTTATTTAGAGTCTGATAAAACTCCAACTGATTGGGTTCTCCTTAAACAGTTAATTGTGAGATCAGGGCTTCTTAAGAGGAGTGCTTTCTCATATTTCAAAATTGTTACTTTTCCCCTCTCTCTGCAGAAGCACAAGGATAGTTTTCTTCAGTATTTACTGTGAGAATCTGGTTAAGCTCCTACAGGTAAAACTCATTAAAAAAGGTTGGGGTTCCCTATGTGTGGGGATCCCTGAAGTTTTTAACTCTCAGACTTGTTCACACTCAACCTAAGCAACTTATAAGTTATAGTTTAGGTTTTGTTCTATTTCTTTTTCTGGCACGGCTTCCCTTGGTAGCTTCTGCTGGTGAGTCTCTGCTCTGGAAAACTGTGACTCCCTATATTTCATGTCTGTCTTTACAATTTGGAGGCAACAGTTTGTTTGGTATCCTCCCTTCTCTTTTTTTTAATTTATTTTTTATTGGTGTTCAATTTACTAACATACAGAATAACCCCCAGTGCCCGTCACCCATTCACTCCCACCCCCCACCCTCCTCCCCTTCTACCACCCCTAGTTCATTTCCCAGAGTTAGCAGTCTTTACGTTCTGTCTCCCTTTCTGATATTTCCCACACATTTCTTCTCCCTTCCCTTATATTCCCTTTCACTATTATTTATATTCCCCAAATGAATGAGAACATATAATGTTTGTCCTTCTCCGACTGACTTACTTCACTCAGCATAATACCCTCCAGTTCCATCCACGTTGAAGCAAATGGTGGGTATTTGTCATTTCTAATAGCTGAGTAATATTCCATTGTATACATAAACCACAGATTCAGGGAGAGTTGATTTTTTAGTATCTTCAGCTTTCGACTTGTTGTTAGGACATAGTGGTGACTTCCAAGGTCCTTACAAGAGGAACTAGAAATCAGATGTCCATATATTCTGGCTTAGTTTATTTTTCACCTCTTTTTTTCAACTGTATTCCAAGCAAGAAGGAAATAATCAATCTCCCCTTAAAATTATGTGCTTTACAGACATCCAACACATATTTTTAATGGACACAATTAGATCATTCAGCAGTGTCACTGAACATCAATAATTCACTATTGATCCAAATGGAATAATACCTGGGGCATGTTGGAGTGATATCTTTTGGAGTCAAAATGAAACCAAACTACTTATACATTTCAGTGAACCATCCAGCAATGAGCTTCATACATAGTTAATTAGAGAATTCTACTGATAATACTGCCTCCTCCATTGCCTAGAGTCTGTGGCTCTTTCCTCAGCTAGAAATATAAATTGAGTTCTGTAAAATAATAATTCCATTATAAGTGGAAATAGAAATGTGTAAAAGAAATAAAGATAAAACATGCCTAAAATCATTTTTATTTTTAATTAGTTTTTTTGATCTATCTAAATAGGAAATATCTGAGATATAGTATTCTTGTACATCATTGTTTAAAGTTTTATGCTTCCTTAATAAAGAACTTGCCATGATTACTTTGGATTTATGAATAATATCATTGGGTTGAAATATTCATTCTGGATTTTTAACATAATGTTATTGGGAGAAAAAAGTATAAAATAATAACCAGATAAGAAAATTCTTAGTTAAGAGATATGCCAAAATCTTTATGAATGTTTTCCAGTTTTCCAAGTATTACAATTTCACTTTGGCAGAACAGAGGAAGTTTCCAAATAATCTAATGTCAGGAATTAGTTGAAGGTTTATGGTTTTCAAGTAGCAGGTCACTAAAAATTTGAGAAAATCCTGAATTAGAGAGGAAAGATTTAAGGTAAGACAAGTGATCAGCTTAAAGTCCATTACTGTTGGCTTAGGTCTTACAAGATGAAAAGAATATATATTACTGGTGCTCACAGAGTCTGGAAAAAAAAGTTGACCAGAGAATGAGGGTAAAGGGAAGCTGGAAAAGGTCTTTTATAGTGATTGAATACTATCTAATCAAATATAATAGATATTAAAAAACTATTTTGTTTATAAAGCAGCTGTATATTTCTGTCTTAAAACTGTCTGATTAAATAGGAATTTTAAGATATCAAAAAGAAAAGGGCCTGACCTACTTAAGAACTAACATCAAATATTAGTTTACGGCCTTTTATAAAATCCTCTGGAGAGCTGCTGACATGGTTAATAGCCTTTGAGGGTTAATGCAAATTAACATTTAAGAAATTGCTGTATTCAGAATCAAGGAATCATTCAGGAGAAACCAAATAGAGAAAAAACTATTTTCTGACCCTGACTGTAACACAGAATATTATACTGCATATTTAACACCTATTGTGACTGTAATCAAGCCAGATGGCCTGAGATAAACCTGTGAAAGAGAAAGTAGTTTTCTTTCATAAAAGGAGAACAAAACAAAACAAACAAACAAAAATGGGCAGTGTCCTGAGTCTTTACCTGATATTAGCAGAATGTCAGGACTTGTGCACTTCTTCACTAGGAGTATGTAGAATGGACAGTGCTATCAGAAGAAAGAAAGAGATAGCAAGAAATGGGATTGATAGGTCAGGATTAGAAAAATCAGCATCGAACGGTAATTTATAAAACTTCATTGTGAATGAGAAAGATGGTTGTATACATTTTTTTGTGTGTGTTACTGTTTTACATTGTGTTCCAGGTAATTAGTATACTGTGATCTTAAAAATATAAAAATATATTCTAAATACTCTTGAATCCCCAACTTCTGAAGTTTACTGATGCAACTTCAGTACATAATTACTTTTACTCTAAGAAAAAGTGTGTGTGTGTATATGTGGTGCGTGTGCATAGTGAGTAAACAACAGAATGTTGCGTTGAAATAGAGTTATCATACCATTGGCTAGATACACTAAGTAGCTATATTAATTGCTTTTACCAATCAGATCTGTTAAAATTAAGTTCCATTCTTCAGCAATACCACAAATTACTGTATCATAGAACATCGTAAGGTTAATATTTTTAAATTTTACAGATACGAATTTGTCTTTTTTATTTCTTTGCTGTACAGTTTTATGTGTTTTAACACATTCATAGATTTGTGTAACCACCTTCACTATCAGGAAACAGTGGAGATCCCTTAACCACCCCAATTGCCTTTGCTCATCACTCTTTGTAGTCACACTCTCTGCCTAACCCTACTTTGAGGCAACTACTGATCCCATCTCTTTCCCTATCATTTTACCTTTTTCAGAATGTCATATGAATGGAATAATAAGGTATTGGAGCATTTGAAAGTGGCATCTATCATCAACATAATGCCTTTGGGATTCATTTATTCTGTTCTGTATATCAATGGTTTGTATCTTTTTACTGAATAGTATTCCCACATATGGCAGTCTGTGTATTCATTTACTCACCAAAGGACATTGAGGCTATTTTGAGTTTTTGGTGAATAAGAATAAAGCGACTATAAACATTTGTGTACAGGCTTTTGCGTGGACATAAGTTTTTATTCCTCCAAAGTAAAAACCTGGGATCCCTGGGTGGCGCAGCGGTTTGGCGCCTGCCTTTGGCCCAGGGCGCGATCCTGGAGACCCGGGATCGAATCCCACGTCGGGCTTCCGATGCATGGAGCCTGCTTCTCTCTCTGCCTGTGTCTCTGCCCCTCTCTCTCTCTGTGTGACTATCATGAATAAATAAATAAAATCTTAAAAAAAAAAAAAAACAAAAAAAACAAAGTAAAAACCTGGTAATGGCTTTGCTAGGTCAAATGGTAAGTGTCTGTTTAACTTACTAAGAAACTGCCTAATTGTTTTCTAGAGTATTTGTGCTTTTTGACAGTGTAGCAATATATATATATATATATATATATATATATATATATATGTGTTAGCTTAACATATTTTTTTAAAAAGACAAATATTAAATAGAAGAGTCAAGTTTCTATTATATTTAATAGTTATGCTTTGTGTTTAATCAATGTAGTAGACAGAGTAATGGCCCTCCAAAAGATATTTAGGACCTACTCTATGGAAAGTTTAAATATTACCATATATGAAAAAAGGTCTTTGCCAATTTAATTAAGGATCTTGAGAGAGATGCCTGCCGACATGATTAACAAATAATCATTAAGAGTTAGGGAGAACTAACATTTAGGATATTGCTATATTCAGAAACAGGCAAGAGAAATATTCTTTTTAAAATATTTTATTTATTTATTCATGAGAGACAGAGAGAGAAAGAGAGAGAGAGGCAGAGACACAGGCAGAGGGAGAAGCAGGCTCCATGCAGGGAGCCCGATGTGGGACTCAATCCCGGGTCTCCAGATCATGCCATTGGCTGAAGGCGGCTCTAAACCGCTGAGCCACCTGGGCTGCCCAGAAGTATTCTATTCTTTCTGTGGAACTAACATTCTAGTGATAGAGACTAGTCTATAAGGAAATAAATATTAAATGTAACTGTAACTGTAAGCAAGGATAACTGATAGGGAAATGTCCTAGTATTAGAAGTTTTTTGGGTGGTCCCTCACGTAAGATGACATTTGAGTGGAGAATTGAATGAAGTGAGGTGTGCTAGTTATGTGATAATTCAAGAAAAGTAAGTCTACAGCAAAGAGTAAAGGTATTGAAAAAGTTTGAGGCAAAAGCATACAGCATGTGTCAGGAAGTTACTACATGGTCTGTGTGATTGGAGAAGAGTGAAGAGGAAGCTGAACACAGATGATATTGGAGCACTGCCCGAGATGAGCTCTTGCAGAGACTTCTACATTTTGTTGAACAGTCTGGGTTTATCCCTTTCTGTGAGAGAAAGTCACCGAATGTTTTGCCTGGGGAAGTACAATGAACAGATTCACACAGTTGATCCTTGAACAACCCAGAAGTTAGGGTTGTTGACCCACTGCAAAATCGAAAATCTGTATGTAACTTTTGACTCTGTCCAAACTTTACGAAATAGCCTACTATTGACCCAGAAGCCTTGCCAATAACATAAGCAATCAATGAACACTTATTTTGTTACATGTATTATATCCTGTATTCGTACAATAAAGTAAACTGAAGACAAAATGTTGAAGAAATTCATGAGGAAGAGAAAATACATTTACAGGGCTGTACTGTAAAAGATCCACATAGAAGTGGACTCGAGCAGTTCGAACCTGTGTTATTATGATGACTAATTTGCAGGTTGAGGAAGCTGAAAGAAAGGGACCCAAGTAGGAGGCTATTAAAAGGCTATCCACGAGGTGAGAAATGATGCCAGCTAAAGCACTGTGATAGCAGTGGGGGTGAGAAGAATTTCTTGGATTCTGAATGTAATTTGCAAGTAAATCCAATGAGATTTGCTGCTGGTCTAATATGAGATGAGTGTGAGGTGAAACAAAGATAACATCAAAGTTTCCGACCTCGGAAATCAGCTAGCTATTTCTTGACCAAAGAAAGACTGTAAAAGAGCAAATAGGAAATTGCATTTTAGAGTGAATATTACTTATTTAAACAGAGATTTTGGGTGGGCAATTCAAAATACAAATCTAATATTTAGGAGAGAGGTTATCACTATAGAAAAAATATTGAGAATCGGAAAATATAAATTCCTGAGCCCAGTGGCATCATCTGTGATCTTAGGATAATAATATCCATGTTAAATAATCAATGAAAAAATTATTTGCGATTTTATAAAGAGGAGGTTTCTAGAATGTACTATCATTCTCATTAATTACATTTAAATTTATATCCAGAGGGATGGACATTTAAATTAAGGAAAATGTAGGGTTGCCTGGGTGGCTCAGTCAGTTAAATATCTGACCGGCTCAGATCATGATCTCAGGATCCTGGGATCGAGCTCCTCTGTGGTATTTCTTTCTTTCTTTTTTTCTTTCTTTCTTTCTTTCTTTCTTTCTTTCTTTCTTTCTTTCTTTCTTTCTTTCTTTCTTTCTTTCTTTCTTTCTTTCTTTCTTTCTTTCTTTCTTTCTTTCTTTCTTTCTTTCTTTCTCCTTCCTTCCTTCCTTCCTTCCTTCCTTCCTTCCTTCCTTCCTTCCTTTCTTTCTTTCTTTCTTTCTTTCTTTCTTTCTTTCTTTCTTTCTTTCTTTCTTTCTTTCTTTCTTTCTTTCTTTCTTTCTTCTTTCTTTCTTTCTTTTTTTCCCTCTGTGGTATTTCTTGCATGAGGAATTCTTCAGAGGAAGAACTGAGGAAATTACATATTGTTAAAATAAAAATAAACACCAATAATATTTGCAAAATTGTGGTTGATTCTTGTATTTGAGCTTCTCAGTTCATCAAACTACAATATGTGGATATAAAGTATTCACATAATACAATCAAACTAGGAAAAGGGAAGGGAGAAAAAGCTCATGTTATTCTTCATTACAGAATTATAAATGTGTTCATAAATCTATATAAATATAGAGAGGTCTTTAAATATAAATAACAATGCACTTAACAAAACTGAGCATTGGAACTTACTGAGGAACTTACTCAAGACAAGAGTATCAAGCAATTTTTTTAAGTATGGAAAATTTAAATGTTTATTTAAGGTAGAATTATTTTCCCACTTTCTGGGTAAAAATAAAATTTTCTATTATATTAACAATGTAATTATATGTAAATAGAAATATAGACACATTATTATAGATGTTTCTTATTTATAATAGTGTTATGCATTTTATGCAATAATATAGAGGAGAAAGTGATGATGATTTTATATAAGAAACTTAAATAACAATTTTCAAAAATACTGAAATTACTATAAAATGAGTTTTGATTACTAACCATTTTAAGCAACAACACATTTAAATGCTTCACTGTGGCATAGACATTTTTTGTTGTTGTTGTTTTTAGTTTATATTTATTTTAAGAAATGACTATTTTAGCTGCCCTAGAGTGCTATTCAAATAGAGATCATTATTAGCACAACCGACATAAAAGTGATACGGAGGCATACAGTGCTACCCTAATCACCTCTTGAAACTTGTTTTATGTAATGGTTTTTCACTGATCAAGTATACTTTAATACTATCTCTTGATGATAATTTAGAAAATAGGTTCAAAAATTATTTGAACATTCTACACACATACTATAAAACACTCAAAATATCTTTAAGATATTTTTGATGATTTATTTAATAATCCAAGGCCTGCTTTTCACATTTTATATTGAATAGGAATAGAATTTTTGCTTAGTTTATGTCTAAAATTCTGTGATTTTAATTAAAACATTTAATTCATAACAAGTTTAATATTTCGGTATCTTTACAGTTGTATAAGGAGTATTATACCAAAAATGAGAAGATATGAATGAATTGAACATTTCTAAAATAGAAAAAGAGTGACTTTCAATTGTGGCTGTATAATGCGATAAATAACATAAACAATCATCCAAATAGAACATAATGCTACAAATATCACATACAACCCAAAGCAGTAATTGTAAATCAATTAGTTAAAAAGCATAAAAACCGGGATCCCTGGGTAGCGCAGCGGTTTGGCGCCTGCCTTTGGCCCAGGGCGCGATCTTGGAGACCCGGGATCGAATCCCACGTCGGGCTCCCGGTGCATGGAGCCTGCTTCTCCTTCTGCCTATGTCTCTGCCTCTCTCTCTCTCTCTCTCTGTGTGACTATCATAAATAAATAAAAATTAAAAAAAAAAAAAAGCATAGAAACCCCAAAACAAACAAACAAAAAAACACAACAATTTTCATAGGTCAAAAGCAAATTAATAGTGGGAATTCAAAATTGTAAACAATCTCTGAGGTCACCAGTTGATCAGTAAGCATTGGCCAAATCTGGCGATATTGAACTTTCATATTTGCAATTATTTTAGGCAAGAAGTGCTTGTTAAAAAGGAGCATCTGATAGAACGCTCTTACCTAATGTTGACTATCAAAAGCCATGACCTCAATGCAATAAAAATATAATTTTATTCCGGAGGAAGCTGTAAGTATACTGTCTACCTTAATCTTCGCAATAGGTAGAGAAGAAGAAAATACTCTTAAAAATAATCATTACAAAAAAAATAATTATCATTACAAACTGTCTTTCCACTGAAATTCTGGTTTTAATTCACACAACAGCCACAATATGAAAAGCCTCAGTGATTCCATTTTAAATGGGATTGGGGATGGTACTGCCAGGTAAAGGCAAACAGTACAAATGTTTTCTTTACTTTTATTTATTAATTTTTTAATATATATATATTTATAAAGATTTTATTCATTTATTCATGAGATATACTGAGAGAGAGAGAGAGAGGAAGAGACACAGGCAGAGGGAGAAGCAGGCTCCATGCAGGGAGCCCAACATGGGACTCGATCCCGGGTCTCCAGGATCAGGCCCTGGGCTGAAGGCGGCGCTAAACCGCTGAGCCACCCACGCTGCCCCAAAGGTTTTCTTTATAAACATTTACTTTAGGCCTCTTTGCAGTTCCCTAGGAGAAAAAAATTATCAAATATAACTCCAAATTAAAAAAATATATATTGTTCACATAATGTAATAAGAGAACCTAAGTGAGAGCCAAGAGAATAAGAGATAGGGTTATCATCTCTGCAGATATACAAAAGTTAAAGAAAACAGTTATTAAGCACAGTAAAAGAAGGACAAAAGCCTATAAAATGAACAAGGAGTCTTTAAAATTAAGTAGAAATTATAGAATCTGTGCAGCGTGTGTGTATATATATATATATGTATATATATATACTTTTTTTTCTTCTGGTTGAACGGCACATATACTATCCAACCAGGCAGTTGAATAGTATAGATAAAAACTTGCATAGTAGTTTCTGAATCAAATCCTTTCAGAAAAGCGAGCAGAAACATGAAATTTTATAAAGGTCTTGAGTGATTTCTTAAGAGCTACCGCATTAGAGTACGAAAGGCCCTTCTGGATTCAATAAACTTTGTTTTTCGACAAAGTGATATATTTTGGTGCAAATAAAATGTGTAGTTGTCAAGGGGTATCTGGGCGGCTCGGTTAATTAAGCATCTGACTCTGAGTTTCAGCTCAGGTCATGACCTCAGGGTCTAGAGATCAAGCCCGGTGCAGGGCTCAGCACTCAGTGTGAGTCTGCTTGTCTCTCTTCCTCTGCTCCTCTTTCCACTCACTTTCTATTTTCCTCTATTTCTCTCCCTAAAATAAATACAGAAAATCTTTTTAAAAATGTGTAGATGTGAAATGGACAAACAGTAACAGTTTTGTGTTAAAAAGATAATTTTATTACACTCTTGAAATAATAATAATTTTAATATTAGCTTTAGAACGTGCATTTATGATTGCCAGACATTTTTATGTGTGCTTTCCAAGAATGAAATGACTTATTTCATGCAAAGACTTTATAAGACAGACACTATATTTATCCCTGTTTTACGGACCAGAGAAGTCAGGTATAGCGATATTTGTAGCTGCTCAGTCACATAGATAATAGAAGCAAGAAACATGATTTAAACTTGTTGCTTAGGGATGCCTGGGTGGCTCAGCAGTTGAGTGTCTGCCTTTGGCTCAGGTCATGATCCCAGAGTCCCAGGATCAAGTCCCACGTCGGGCTCCCTGCATGGAGCCTGCTTCTCCCTCGGCCTGTGTCTCTGCCTCTCTTTCTATGTCTCTCCTGAATAAATAAATAAAATGCTAAAAAATAAACCTCTTGCTTAGTCATAAATCCAACTTACATACTTGTTATATTAAAAACAATTCCGTTTAGAAAGTGTATACTGCTGACAAGTGGTCAAATAAACCTTTAACAAATATTTGAGGGATCCCTGGGTGGCTCAGCGGTTTAGCGTCTGCCTTCAGCCCAGGGCATGATCCTGGAGTCCCAGGATCAAGTCCCACGTCAGGCTCCCTATGTGGAGCCTGCTTCTCCCTCTACCTATGTCTCTGCCTCTCTGTTTCTGTCTCTCAAGAATAAGTAAATAAATAAATAAATAAATAAATATATCTTAAAAAAATGACAAATATTTGATAACTGAGTCTTTTCCTTGAAAATGGAGAATATTAATTCCTGTGGGCCACATAATATATTGGGAAATGTCATGACTATTATATATGGAAATATATGTAGATTATGTTATATATAGCGTGATATTAGGTAACCATCCATTGTTATTACTGTGCTGCTTTTTGGAAATGTTTGGACAAATTTGCAATCTTGATTGCAGGGATTCTTCTAATTATTGTTTTTTAAAGATACAAAAATTTTCAATACTAGATTTTCCAGAAATTAAGATTTCATTTATCTATAAAACAAACTCAGAAATTGTTCCTGATTTTTAAAATTGAAAGTAGTTAAATAGGTCGATGGAAAATTTTCATTACTGAGAATGCAAAGATGTATAGACTATTTAGCTGGCATCTGTTATGTTCTACATTTATTATGTGAGATACAACTATATTAACATATACAGCATATGCTAATGAATCTCATCTTAAAATTCTTCATAATACCAAACAACTATAATTCATTCATAAGGGTATTTGCTTTTATGAATTGGAGAGTTGTACATAACTTGTTTGAAAGGTTGATTAGATATCCTACAAGAGTCGGTTGTTCTTGACTTGGAAAATGTAATGTGAAGATAATGTTTCTTTTCTAAATCTATGGTTCTCAAGTTGTGGCTACATATATATTTTTAAATATAAATTAAGTTATAATTTATATTTAAATAAAATTATTGCTTTAATACATATTTACATATTATTAAAACACATCTAAGCATCAGCAAATTTTACTCGTTCTTGTGTCTGTCATTCCTTTTGGGCTTTTTCTCATTATGGGAAAATTTGACCTACTTAGTACACTTGATTAGCATCCAGCTGTCTGAGATGTTTCTCAAGCAGAAAATTGTTTGCAAAAATAAAGACAGAAAAGGAATTAATATGTATTGAGTACCTGTAATGTGTCTAACGCTTAGCTTACCTTAATTAATAGAACGGATCCTAATAAAACTGTGTTATTAGCCTTATTTTACAGAAACAAACATGGCTCGGAAAGGTTAAGTGATATTTATTAATCCAGTAAAAATTTATGGAGGGCCAAGTATATGCCAGGCTTTTCTTCATCCAGGTACTTGGAATACATTGCTTAACAGAAAAAAAAGAAAGAAAGAAAGAAACATGTCCTGCATGTGTGAACACTGTGATGTGATGTGGTATAAAATAGACAAGCCCAAGATTAGAAGCCAGGTATTTTTTTTTTTTTAAGATTTTGCTTATTTACTTGAGAAAGGGAGAGAGAGAGAGAGAGAGAGAGCTAACATGAGCAGGGGGAGAGGCCAAGGAAGAGGGAGAGGGACAAGCAGACTACCCACTGAGTGTGGAGCCCAACATAGAGCTGAATCCCAGGACTCTGAGAACGTGACCTGAACCAAAGTCAGACACTTCATGGACTGAGCCCCCAGACGCTCCTAGAAGCCAGGTATTCTGATATATATGTACACAACACATACATGATTTTTATGGGTTTTAAAATGAACTTTGTATTATGCTGATATACACACACACACACATATGTATATGATGATTGAACAATTGATATTTTATATTGTGATGGAAAAAGGAAAACTCCTAAATAACTTATTCTTTAGTGAAAAGAAAACATAAAGACAAAACAATAAAACAATTACCATTTACATATCACCTAATATGTGCCAGATGCTGTTCTGTGCATTGAATGGTGAACAAATAAATGACCTCTCTTACAGCATTTAGTCTAGGAAGGGAGATAGCTCATGAAATCAGTGAGGTCGTCAGAAACCTCACACTCTCCTGATCACTTTTCTCTATCGCATCTGCTATAAGAGATTCCCTTTGCAGCCTTGAAGTGAGTGTTGGTATTTATCAGATCTACAAGCCTTCTCATCGACCTTCAGTAAGAGGGTAGAAAATGCAGAAAGGGGGATGGGAGGAAGAGGGAGGGAGAACGAGATTGGAGGTGAATGGAGAGGATGTGAGGGAGACTCTATTCTCAAGTATAATTTCTGCATGTAAATCCAATTATATCAACTTAAGCTACGCATATTCGGGACAAATACCCATCCAGGAGAATGCCATATGTGATACTTTAGAACTAGCACAGTGCCTGGGATATCTATGATTGATTATTAGACCGTGGTTTCTCAATCTCAGCACTATTTATATTTTGAGTTAAATAATTCTTTGTTATGGGGGGCTTTCCTGTGCATTGTAGGATGTTTGTCTGCACCCCTGATTTCTACTTATTAGATGCCAGTAATACTCGCAAGTTTGTGACTTCCAGGAAGGTCTTCAGACATTACTAAAAATTCTCTTGAGAGCAACTCACACTTGATGGTGACTCACTGCTGTTAGAGAAAAATCAGAGCTTAGAGCAGGACAGGTGGGATGGTGGTGAGAGTCAGCAGGTCAGCAACAGCGGTATTATTTCTTTTTTGCAAGTAAAGAAACTAGGACTTAGATAAAAAGCTTATTATGGTTGCACAACTAGTACTCTTTGGTCTACCTAAATATGAACCAATATTCTAATAACTTTATCTGAGTATCTTTTAAGTTCTTTTTTTTTTTAATTTAAAAAGGTGGCCAAAGGAGATGATAGTTTGTGAGACTAGAGGAATAAATATGACCTGGGTCATATCCGAAGAGGGCCACACCAAGAAGAGGGTCTAGGTCTAGCATTTACAAAGAGACACAATTGTGAAAGGGCGTGGCTTTAATGAATTACACTGATTTATTGCAGATAGACTGTACGTGTGGTGTTCGGAAGAGACAGAAGGTACAACCACCTACATCATGCTAATCGGTTTAGATACTATCCAGTTGATGATAAGGGGTCATTGAAAGAATAGGACCAAAAAATTAATAATAGTTCCAAGTTGTTAGAAAATCACTTTGACAATATTGTAGAAATTAGGTTTGTGAAGGAGGTGGGGTTTATGTGACAGAGAGAAGAATAAGGAGGTTTAGCCAGGACTTGGTGAGAGATGATAAGCAACTAAAGTGGGGCACCTGGGGGGCTCAGTGGTTTGGAGCATCCACCTTTGGCTCAGGGCATGATCCCAGGGTCCTGGAATCGAGTCCCGCATTGGGCTCCCCGCAGAGAGCGTGTTTCTCCCTCTGCCTGTGTCTCTGCTTCTCTCTGTGTCTCTCATGATTAAATAAATAAAATCTTAAATATGTATATATATGTGTATATGTATATGCATGTAAACTAAAGTGACACCAGTGGATTTGAAAAAAAGTCAAGTTTGAGGCAGAGTAAAAAAAAGATCGATCACACATGTTAACTAATTTGAAATAGTAAAAAAAAGAAAAGGTAGCACACAGGTTTTTAGCTTGGCCATCTAATTGGTACAATACACTGATAATTGAATATCAGGGGAAAAAAAGGTGGTGTGGGGAAGGAGAGGGGTTTAGGAAGACCCGTGATTGTAGATGATGAATAGAAGGAGAGATGAAGAACTACCTCACAATGTATTCTTGTCTCATTTCAAACACAATGTTTATTTAACTGTCTCCCTAATTTTAGAAGTCTATTTCTGTTAAAATTATGCTATTTCTGCATATATATGTAGAAATGTGTGTATATATGTACACATACATATATATACATTTTATAATATAATATATATGCATTTAAATATATACATTTAATATATATGTATATATAAATGTATATTACATTTATACATGTACACATATGTATACATATATTTACATATGTGTATATTTTATACACACATACATTTATATATACATGTATTATATATATTATAAACATGTAATGACATATGTATTTGATAGGAGTTTGGGGTGATTACCTTCATTCTTTTTTGTTGTAGCTTTTGTCTATGAATTGTGGTTGACAGCATACAATAGGCAGAAATCGATATTTGCTTCTCTCACTTTGCATTATATTATAGGCGAATCCCTATAGTCCATATTTAATTTTCTCTAAGTTCTGCACTAAAAAATCCTGAAGTAATTATCTTTGAGTATGATTTATTTTCTATATATTGAACTCTTTCTTAAGGATAAGATCTCAATTGGTTTTATGGAACCAGAGTTTATGCATGTCTATTGTTCCTAGTCTGTATCACTTCCTTTCTTTCATAAAGGGATTTATTAAATCATTTTCTCACAAGGAATATCTAAGTATGCTCTGTACTTTTCTCCATGTCAAACATTAATACAATTATTTTTCATTGTTTATATGATAGCCAAGAACTTTCTTGCAAAAAATGTATATATATATATATATTTATATGTTTGATTATGTCCACATATTTTTAAAATACCTACATTTATCTTTAAATTCCCTACCTATGCTTTTCCTCAAATATCCATGTGTCTGTCACATAGAAAATGCAATTAATTAGTAATTAATGCTTTAAAACATTGGTAAATTAAATATATTAATACCATGTATTCCTTAGGGCATTAATTTTAAAAGAGCTTATTACCTATTTAAGGAAATAAGTTATAAATAAAAGATAATTTCAAGATTACAATTAAATATAAAAATATAATATTGTAAAATTTGCAAGAATATGTATATAAATTTAAACGTAGATGTATGAAATGGAGATTACTTAGTAAGTGCCCTCAAATGATAAAAGATTGGGATATTAACTAATGTCTGGATACTTCATACTATTTCTGACTCTCTTTTCCTGAATTAACAATAAACTTCAGTATTTCCAGAAGCAAATAAAAGAGGGAAAAAAGACATTTTATTAGCTGAGTATAAATCATATTGATGCTTGCTCTCATGGTCTTCTCCTTTTGTCTGTCTTTAGAGCCTAAGACAGAGTGAAAAAAATTGCCATTTAATTGCACAACACAAATTAATAAATGTGAAAAGCACCATTTTTCCAGCTTTTTTAATCTTACTTTTTTTGTCCAACTGCAATATCCAGCAAAATGGGTTGATTTGGTATTAGTCCCATAGAAAGTAACAATTTGATATTAGAAAGTTACTGAAAGAGCTTGAGTATGTAAGAAGGAAAATGTATATGTAACTAAATATGTTTTACCCTTTAATTTGATCACTACATTTTGTCGGCATCAAATATAATTACTTTGCAACTGATGTTAAAGGCTACACTGAAAAATGCATTCGTTGTTTAGGTAATATGTGCTAAGCGCCCAAATCTTGTGGAGACACGTTTTTTGGCTTCTCTTTCTCACTTTCCATTTCTTTCTAGGGAAACATTTTGATTCTCTTCTCATGTTATGTTCATTTCCTCGGTCCTCTTACATCAATCCGTAGGTTTTAAGCTTATTACTATGTATCTCTATGGGTCTATGTTTCCTGTAACATTCTTCTATCCTTTATCATCTATTATGAAATATTTCACCAATATTACAATCATGGTACAACCAAAATTGAACTCATTATTCACCCTTGCTAATATATTTAAAACAATTTTACTCTGATTTATGACACTAGCTTCCTACCTGTCCTCCTACATTCAGCTTGACTTATTCTATTCACTATTACTGTCTTTAATTTAATCTGTATATGCAGCTCTGCACTAAGTGCTACACTTATGTCATTTAATCCTTACGATTTATGAGATGTCACAATACCCCCATCATATTGCTGGATAAACTGAGCATCATGTGTCTTAGATGCTTTTCTATAGCCTCGTAGCCAATAAGAGTTAGAGATGGGCTTTGGGATTTGGTCCACATGACTCCAGAGCTAGTGACTAGCTCTGATCCTTGGCTGCCAACTACATATTACTGGCAGAAAGAAGCTGAAATAAATATGTTATTCCCCTTCATAACATCCTTCTGTGATTCCCATAGCACCTTCACAATTCCATGTAATTCATTAAATTAAAAGGCATTTCAAGATCTAACTTGAAATGGTTTGTTTCTAAAAGGTAAGGATGAAATTGGTCGATGGTAAGCTGACCTACAGGAGAGTAAATGTTGACACTGCTCCTGGTGTCTTTGGGGGGCAGGTGGGGCCCATCTAAATGGGATTCCTCTTCCCAGCTGGAATTATAACAAATTTTAACAACAACAACAACAACAACAAAGGCTTTTCTTTCTTCCACTGATAAAATTCAGGTTGAAAGACATGGCTTGCAATGTGTGAGCCTAATGGTCCTGAAAATCCTGACCACAGAATTGGCCAGACCCATCCCAGGAGTGCTGACATCTCTCTTCCGCAGACTGAACGCTCCCGCCGGAGCAGCTGAGCAGGCCCCTGCTGGCAGATGCACAGATCTCAGGGGAAAAGTGAGTGGAGCTGTGACAAGTTTGCCAAATTATACTTTGTAAATTTACAAACAAGATAAAGAACTCTACTTCTCAAGAGCGGAGCAGGTTAGAATGAGAGGGGGAGGTAAATCACTTCTCATGGAAATCAAGAACTAGAAGAAGCAAACACTCTTATCCCTCTTACCCAGGCTGAATTTCTCTGACACCCTTCTTTTTGTTTGCTCGCATCATATCCAATCTGTCAGTTCCACTGCCAGCACGCCTCGCGCATCTCATTCAGCCTCTCAGTGTACTCTATTGCTGTTGTTGTAACTATTGCAACAACCTCTGATTCTCCTGCTTTTCCCCTTTCTTATTCTGTGTTGACTTTCTCCAGGAGCTGAATACAAATATTCATCCTCCGACACAGTTTTGATGCTGAAACCCCTGGATAAAACAAACAAACCTGATCTGTCGTCACGTGTGATAAAAATTAGTCTCCAATCCAAGGTTTTCTATCCTCTGACATAACCCGACCTATTCTATTATTATTATTCACTGTTTACCTCAAACATGATCATTTATTTATCCCTAAGCACAGCCATTCATTTCCTAAGAATGTGCCCTTTTATTGTTTTTCCTACATAACTGTAACAATATGACAGCATACAAAATTTATATTTATATTGAAATATGAATGCTTAAATGTCATAACCGATAGAAAAATGGCAGGCTGCTTTGTTGCATATAGATGAGGAGTAGGGATTTCTGTAAAATGAGCTTTATATATATACTTAGGGATATTGCATATGAGACCCAATTCAATCAAATCAAATTGTGACATTATCACATGTGGTACAGAGAGTATTTTGTAATGTATGGAGAATTTATGACACATGCTTTTTTTAACTCATTTGTAGCTATATCACTTTTATTTTTTGATAGTTTAAATTACAGTAAAAGTGCATTTGTAATTCTCTACCTAGTTTCAGAAAAGAGGAGAGACTACAACATAGGCTTTCCAAGTTCTTTGCAATTCCAGATCCTCTTATACTGACTTCTTGTAGATCATTCCTACACACATTGAATATGGTATCTACACCCTTTAAATATTGATATTTAACATGCTTGATTTGGGTAGTGAAGTTCTTACTTCTTTAAAATTGAAATTCTAACAAAACACTGAACTTCTTTTACTGCACCCAAGCTATTAATTGCCCACTAATTATAGATTCAAGTCTATCTTTCATTCATTGATAAGCAAGATAATTATTTTTCCCTTTGTTGTATTTTAACTATTTTTTTTTGTATTTTAACTATTGAAAGAAAACTGAAATACCACTGCTTTTAAAAAAGGAATATATTTCATAAGATTTTCAAAAGTATATTTTATCCATACATAATTAAATGAATTATTTAAAATGTTTTTTTCTACAGTATTTATCAAATGGGAAGTATTTGCATAAAGAATTCATTCCCATTGACAGTTGATTTGATCTCTGTATAACAGTTCCTTCTAAAGAAGGAAATTGAATTCTCTCACATATGCTATGTCAGTTTTACCAGGTAAAGAAAGACTAATGATGTCAGATTATTTTTCACTGGGATAGAATGAACTAAATTTGCATCAAGGGAGAAATGATTTCTTAGCCACAGACACATGCATTGATCAGATTGTCTATGAGTAGTTTATTCTATGTATTTATATTTTTCTTTCCATCTTGCTGTCAACTGTTATTATACCACATTTATCATCAGAGAATTAAAGGGGGAAAGCAACTTCCAAAGTCTGCTTGAAATGAGTTGAAGTTTGCCCACTAAATCCTCCAGCTGCTTCTCTAACAAGAATCCAGAAGGAAGAGTCAACCTCTATGCATGACAAATATGATACTGCCACTGAATTTTTGGTACCATATTCAAATGAGGATTAATATCAGAATAATTCTTTTTTTAAAAAAAATTTTGAATGATGCCACCAAACTATCATTTAGCGTTTCTGACAAAAAAAAAGAAATTACCCTCCAGGGGAGCTAGTTAGGGAAATTATATCAATCCAAGTATTTACAAATATAACACACAAGTCACTGAACAAAGAAATGATATTTAAGAATACTTGGTTGTAGTATTGCCTTCAATGTTGTATTTTTGAGAAATATAATATGCTGTGTTTGTGGAGGGGAGAGTAGTAATAAATGCCTAATATCCATCCAAGTTCTCTTGGGCTTATAAAGCAAGTACTTGCATTGTTGCACATATATACGTGAGTATTTATTCATTGCTGAACAATACTCTGTCAGCGTTTCTTGGAGTGTGGGCATGTAAATATAGTAGCATTATGAGATGTTTTGTGGAAAACAAAGAGGGCAAATACGTGTAAGATATGCTACATACTTTATACCCTTCTTAGAGATTCACCAGACAGGATATAAATTCCTAAACAAGAGGGATGGTAAAATTAAGTTTCATATAACCTCAAGGTAGAGTATTTTAAAGCCCCATTGTCTCTACCCTGATTTATGCTACTAATACCTTTAATATGAATTCCTCTTAATTCAGCTTCTTGCCCCCATTTCTAAGCCCCTGGAAGCTTTCTCTACCATAAAGCAAAATTGACTGATATAAATAGACAAATCTGACTCTATTATTTCTTAATTCTTCAGAGCATCCCTATGCTTTCGTTTTAATATCCGAACTCCGTAACATACAATGCAATAACATTATTATTTGTTCAACTTCATCCTTTACCTTTAGCTCTGCATTTCAGCCAAAGTTGGTTTTAAATCAACCCTATTCTCTTAAACATCTTGGAAAGCACTGGTGTTGCCTCACTGCCATCTCTCTTTCATTTAATACATTCTTCTTATATTGTAGCCCTTAATTTAATTGGGATTTAAACTTCCCAGCCTTCTTTGACATCCCTCCTTATCCTCTCATCTGAGTTCCATTCCCTTCCAACGTGTTCCATAGCCCTCTGTACCTGCATATCATAGTATTCAATTGTTGGAATGTAACCATCTGCTTCTGTAAGCCTAGCAATGGTAAGGAACAGACCTGCCTCATTCATTATTTTATCCTCAGAAGTTAATGCTATGCCTTTCACATAACTGACTCTTCCCTCCAAATTTTTATTTAAATTTCATTTAGTTAACATACATTGTAATATCAGTTTCAGATATAGAATTCAGTGATTCATCACTTACATACAACACCCTGTATTCATCACAAGTGCCCTCCTTAATCCTCATGTCCTATTTAACTCCCTTCTGCTAACCAACAGATCATTCTCCATAGTTACCAATCTATTTCTTGGTTTTCCTCTCTTCCCCACCCCCCACCCCCGCTTGTGTTCATTTGTTTTGTTTCTTAAAATACCACATATAAGTGAAATCATACAGTATTTGTCTTTCTCTGACCTATTTCTCTTGACATAATACACTCTAGCTCTATCCACATGGTTGCAAATGCCAAGATTTCATCTTTTTTGATGGCTGAGTAATGTTACAGTGGGATATGTGTGTGTGTGTGTGTGTGTGTGTGTGTGTGTATTCACCAGTCAATGGATACTTGAGTTCTTTCCATATGGACATCTTGATTTGAATTCCTTTCCTAATGTTTTGAAATGGAACAAGTGTAGCTGTTTAACAAAAAATTACAAAATATTAGGGGAAAAAAAAACAAAGGATCTATGAATTGGAAGTTCATATTTTAGAGTAAGAGTGTAGAGAACAACTTTGATAGCTATCATTAAGTAAAGTTACAGAGAGGTTTAGGTAACCAGATAAGGAAATTGGGAAACGTACTAAAGACTTAAAGAAAATGTCAGAAGTTTTGGTACATAGATGTAACCCAATGAAATACATTTTACTGCAGTTAGTCTAGTGGCAAAAGATATGGTCATTCAAAAAATAAAAGTTCAAGAACCGAGGAAGAATGTAAGAGATTTGTAAATTAACATTTGGCAAACCTTAAGAATGGTGATGCTGTGATGTGATGTGAGAGAGGGGAAAAATACCCATCCACTCCTCTAGAATAGAAATGAAAGCAGTGGGGAATTTTGTGACTACAGGATTATACCAGAGTAATAAGTTAAGCATTTCACTCTGATAGGCCAAATATTCCAAACAGTAGAGGCAATATCATCTTTAAGAGTCTAGAAAACAATATTAAGAAAGCTTCTTAAAGGGGGTAGAAATGAGAGGGGAGTGGTAAGTAATATACAGAGGCTACTGAACAATATTTATCCCAATGGAGATGGGAAACCACAAATTTGCAAAGCCACTAATTAAAAATTTTATAAGATTTTATCCCTCAGTGTTCAACTGTTCCCATAGTCATGGAGAATGAAAGATACGTAAGTGTATTCTAGATTGGTGTTTACCAAGAATTTGTGGCTCAAAGCAGAACTGAAGGAAATAAAACTCTAAGCAAGAGAGAAGCTCCAAGGGATATCAAGAAAAGAGACAACAGGGGAGAAAAACCAGGAGCAAAGTGCTCCTCTAAGAGTGGGAGACACAACCATGTGCTAGATACTAGATATCTCAGTATATTCACAGAGCAGACCAATAGAATAGAAATGATGGAGGGCTCAATTTTATGGTCTGGGAATGAGAATTAGAACTGCAGTTATGGAGGTGAAGCGTTTCAAAGCAGTGTCTATGGAAGACGGTAGTTGAAGTGGACTGAAGGTCAAGCTATTTTATGGGTTTTTTTGTTTAGTACCTGTTTCCTCTGATGGAACCTGATTTGCATGATAACAAGGATCATGTCTGCTTCTGCTACTATGCTATCCTAGTGTCTGTCAGACAAAATAGCAAAGGCATCCTAAATAAACCTTTTGTGAATGTGAATAATGCAAATAAGTCAAGGATTTTTAGGTCAGTGTATGAATAGTTGCTCAGAAGACTTTAAATTTGGTAGTTCTCAAAAAGTTATTGACTTTCCACTCTCTGCAAGGTACCTGGTATTGAGAATAATTTGTAAATATAAGAGACACAGTCCCTGCCCTTCTGGAGCATTCATATTGGGGATGCAAACCTTAAATTGTTAAATTATTAAATTAAAATTTAAGTAATTAAGACAGAGGTAAATGTGTTAAAAGATACTTATGTAGGCTTGCAGAGAAATAATCTGTAGGAAGATATATTTATACTAAGCAATGATGATCAAGTAGCATTTAGATTTATGGGAGGGATAGAGGTGGTCTGGAAGGAGGCAGATAAGTATAATGCAGCAGTTAAGAATGTTATGAATAATTGCTCCCCCACTCCCTAAATTGTCTTTTGGGAAAAAATCTTAATGGCTAGAAATATATTTTCGCTGAGGTGCTCAGATCAAAATACAGAAAATATTGTTTCTTCATTCTTTCCCTCCTATCTCACATTCAATCCATCCTTGGCTCCTAATGGAGACATCTTCCAAATACAATCCAATTTGAGATTCTTATCAATTCTTATCATGTCTCCCCCTGCCACCTAATCGAAGCCACTTTCACCCGTCTTGCAACAGTAGGTTTTTAAAAACTGATCCTCTGCTTCCAGCTTTACAATCAGAATGATCTTCTACAAAGTCAAGTGAGACCATACCACTGCCACTTCTGATCATCCCAATCAATGAATTCCCAACTGCTCTTACAGGAAATTCTAAATTCCAGGCAATGATCTACAAAGATGAGGTATCTGGATTCTACCTCAATTGTAGTCTTCATCTCATCATTCCTCCTCGAGTTTCCTGGGCTCCAGTCTCCCTGGACTGTGTTTCCATTCCTTAACATGCAAAACTCATTCTGGCCTAGGAGCCTTGTGTGCTCTGTCTCCATCCTCTTTCCTCAGGTCTTTGCAAACCTCCTTTCTCGTATCAGTCAGGTTTCTGGACTCATTTATGCCTTCTGTCTCTACTTCCCAAACAAAATTTCAATCTTCCTTCTGGGTTTTGTTCTTTCTGATACTTATTAATATTGGAATATGCATTACCTATTTACCTGTGGATACGCATGCACACACATTCATAGATACATGAGCATGCAAATGAATCATAGATGCGCAGCTAGAGAAACAGTCTTTCTCCCCCATTAGAATATATAGTTTATTAAGAGACACAAGTATTTGGCTGCCTTATTCACTCTTGTATCTCCAGGTCAAGAAATGCATATAATTAAACCAAAGGTATTTCAAAATGGCTTTTTCAAAATGACTAATGTAGACCTTCCTGAAATAATTATTTTCTTAATTTTATAGTTAAATCTATTATTAAATTTCCAAATATCAGTATATTTAAAATATATTTTTGAAAACTACATGTTTTTTTGGTTGTGATATTCTCCATTCTCTTAAGCACACACATTTGCCCACTACCGTACCTCTCTCTGTGCCGTTCCTCCTATTTTCCATATCAAGAAATTAGGTCTGAATTCTCTCTTAAGGAAAATTCATCTTCCATGTGATTCATGAGAATTTTCCCATCCTCCAAATGAAAGTAACTCACAATTCCTTCAGCATTAAAATGTTTTTCCTATGCTTTCCCTTATAATTAGTGTTATAAATAATTAGTGTTATAAATAGATTACTCACTGTGGCTTATATTGTGTTCCTGTAAAACTATAAGGCATGATGCAGATAAACACTTAAAAACAAAACAAGCAAACAAAAAACAAACAAGATTTTAAATATCTTACTTTTTATCTTTCTGTTGAATCTTAATGTCTTATTCAAACCTAGATGCTGGGTCTTTAGTGCCTTTGCCTGCTCTCTGTTAAATCAACCCTTCCCAATACAGCCAAAATTATACATGATTTTATATGTACAAAAAATATCCATTGACCTGAGATTTTATTCAGTCTTGAAGTGTTTATTTTATAATAAAAGTGAAAAAATTAAGTAAGTTATTAAGTTAATTTCAGTGTAATATGATTAATGTCATCCAGTTGCTCTATGACCAGTAAACAAAGAATTGAATATTCAGAGTAAGTAGATTTTTTTTTTACCTTTTCCATGAATTCAAATATATGCCTGAAACAAAGTACCGTGCCTCTTTGTTTTTTTCCTGCACTTCCTATATTTTTTGGCATTGATACAATGAATAATTAGGAGCAGATTTCTATGTGTTTCTGTGATTTTCCAAACTATAAATTCCATAACAAATGTGAATCAGCCCTCTGATTGCAAACAGCACATTGACATTATATTGAAATAAATGAGTCTTTTTATACTCAAAGGAGAGGTTTGTTTTGTTTCCATGTATTCCTTATGGACCTGAATATATAATTTTCTTCTATTGGGAAATTTCAAGGGAATATAGACTAACTCTGAATAAACCAGTTAGAAAGCCTCCAAAGATACCTTATGGCAATGTTACCCTATGTTTACATAGCCCAGGGCATAAAGCTTTGCTAATCTTAATCTTTATATTTATTGCAATATAATTAATTTTCCCCAAATAGCACAATTAGGGCTTAATCAGAGTCTCTTCCTTTAATATTATCGCCTTGAGTCAGATTTCTGAGAACATTCTCAATCTTTTCTTCCAAGCGGTAGAATTTAGTGGTAACAAGACTAGAAGGAAAAAGACAAAACAAAACCCACAACTGTGTTCCTTGGGGAAAAAAAAAAGGTAAAGGTCGGCTTAGCTGCTATTTCCATATTAATTATTATTAGGTTTAGATTTAGAAAAATGATGTGGCTTCTTTGTTAGTTTGATCTGAATATTTTTAAAATCACCTTCTGAGTTAGCAATATGTTTGAAATTATATCTATATGGTAACTATATGCCCATTTCTTTAAGTAGACATATATAACAAATATTGCACCTTATAAATTATAGTTTATATGGTTCATTATGTCTTACAGGTTTGCAAAGTGTTTCTCATGAGCCCTATATTCTCGTGAACGCCAGCTACCATTTTACATACACTAGCTTTCCCTCATTCCTTGCTAGAATTTCTCATTTGAGTCACACTCCCTCACTCAAGAAGTCCGTGCTTGTCTATAAAATTGGTGTTTTTGTTAGAGTAACATTAGTAATCCCCGTGGAGAATTAAAACCTCCCATCACCCCTATTTGATTTGATATGAAATCAAATATCTTTTGTTCTCTTAGGCCACTGAAGAGACATGTAATCATTCCCAGTGATTGTGAATGCTTAGAATCAAAACCCCTGTCAAGAGGAATTACTGTGTAGGGACTCCCCAGCAGTCCATGGCACTCATCCAGAGAACTAATACCGCTCTTTCCTGTGCAAGCAGCCTCTGTGCTGAGTGCTGAGATTGTCTACTGGATGACTCATTCCACACCAGAAGTTCCTTCCTAGGACTGAATGTATACACTTTTAAGAATGGCTCTTCTCAATTCAGAAGTGAATGTTAGTCCTCTTTTTCCTCTCCTTAATGAAAATATAACTGTCCAACTCATCCTGAGTTATTCCCAGAAACAGTAGCCCTTCCTGGGATGTCAGTAAGAGGTTTCTCCTCTCCTCCCAGACAGCCCACCTTCATCCAATTCTGAGTTCCAGAATAAGTTTGCATTTACCTCTTAAGTTGTCATTACAAAGAAATGTATACAGGTTCTCATCTACATTTATAAATGTATCTTCTGATGTTAGTTATTGTATTTACTGTCTTATAACATGGATTATTTTTTAAAAATACTCTGAGAGAGAGCACAAGTGGGGGGTGGGTGGCAGAGGGGGAGGAGAAAGCAGACTCCCCGCTGACCATGCAGCCCCATGCCAGGTTAATGCCAGGACTCTGAGACTATGACCTGAACCAAAGATAGTTTAACGGACTGAGCCACCCTGGTGCCCCTAATGTGGATTATTTTATTCAAACATCATCCTAAACCCATAAAACAAAGATTATCACTTTCATTGTATTGGTGAGGAAAGTGAGTCTTAACTCTGTAAGTTAAGGGTATGAGACAGTGAGTTGTAGAATCTAGATATTCTCATCTAACCCCAGAATCCTAATGCCCCCCTGTCCTGTGTTGTCAGGATCTAAATCAACCATACACAAATACATAAGAACATTGGAATTTGGTTTAACTGTACTTCTTTTTCTGACCAGGATGAAGAGGAGTAAATACTTACCCAAGAACTAGCTTTGCTCCCTTGACCATGTCAATAATATCAAACTACTCAAGTTGTAAGAAAGCTAACAAATGTTGACATATACCCAAGTAAAGGCAAAATAAATAAATAAATAAATAAATAAATAAATAAATAAATAAATAAATAAATAAATGATTGACTTTAGGAAAGACTTCTAAAAGTGAAATGTGAATTTTTTTAAAAAACCATTAGTCTCTTAACATTCATTCATCTATGTAGTTAAATTATATGGTTTTTGTTAAAACCTCCCTAAAGGTGAATTTTATTATACTGATATTACATTTAGAAAATTGATGGGCTAGACAAAATAATAAACAAGTAATTTGATAGACTTTTTCAGAAGAATTGTTAGGGAACAATTTTTTTTCTCATTTCTATAATATAAATAATACATAAGTGGTGTAAAATATGAGAAAAGAAAAAGATTAGATATTCTTAATTTCACCTCTGTTTATTCTAAAGGGTCAGATGCCTGATGTGGGTGTTTTTCTTTTGTTGTTGTTGTTTTCTTTGTTTGTTTGGCTTGGTTTTTAAGTAATTCCATCATCTTCAAATAAGTTATTTTAGATCCTTTAATACTTGGCAGGTCTTTCCTTTAGAATTTATCTGTATAATTTCTAATGCGTGTATATATTTACATCTGCCTTAGTTCAAAGAGTGTGTTTAGTGAGCACTTTGAAAGGCTGAGGGTCATATTACTAACCTCAATTAAAATGAGAAACTGTGGTCATTCTTAAGGAAATATTCCTTAGATAAGCCTCAAAAATGGCATAAATTAAGTAATGTACAATGCATTTTCTGATGATGTTGTAGCATAACAAAGTGACCAAATTGTCAAGAAGAGAAAATACTCACGTGAATGAAACAAAATTATAGGAAGTTAAATGCTTTGAAAAATCATGCGTGTGTGCATATTATAAACTGGATTTTCCTGCATACTATTTTCTTTTAGCACTTAAGATGGTTGCAGAAGAAAGTAAAAATGTTCTTAACAGGTAATTTTGAGACAAGCTAAAAATACTAAAAATATAGCATTCAAAGGAAAATACACTCAAATAATACAGGGAATATATATGACTAACATTTGTTTTCTGAGTTTTACCTAGCATTTAAACATTCTTATAATGCCTATACAAACATTCAGAATTAAGTTATTTCAGATATAGGAATAATCATTGAAAAAAATGCTATTTATTATATATACACATATTATATAAATGTATATATATATGTGTGTGTATGTGTGCATACCTTTGTTTTGGCAGTTTGTCATTAGGAATGATATATTGAGATAATATTTCTTGTATTGCTTGTGATTGTATGCACCTGTGCTTTGTGTGCTCAGGTAACCTGAGCAATATTCATTCAGTGGTGCTAATTGTAAAACATATTATTATTAACCAAGTACTATTGGAAGATTCTTTCAACAGATCAGTTTATTGGTGGCACTTCAATAACAACACAGACAATGTGAAAAACTCACATCTGGATTTATGTTGTAAACATTTCATAAGAAAGTAATTTCTGCTTTTCTATATATTCTGTATGAAAAGAACTATGGAGTCAGTATGATCAACTTAACTTCCAAATTCCATTTTTTCCTAGTTTTTAGCTAAATTGTTTGTGAGAAAGGAATTTATATTTTTTAAGCTTCAACTCGGTCATGTGTAATTAATGAGAATAATAATTTCTACAGGAGACCAGATTTTTACTTGAATCATTCTTGCCCTTGAACATATGGGGAAATTTAACTCAAAACTTCCAAAATCATATCCTTATTCTTCTTAAAATTTCTAGATTTCTCACATTATTTTCTTATAGTCATCTTTATCCCCTTTCATATTAATACACAGTTCATGGCTTCTTTTTCTGATTAACCCTTGAAGATACTGGGTTATTGGAAGAAGTCACTTTATTTGATGCATAGTCGGCCCCCTCTCAGGCTTGGAGAGAGAGAGGGGTCTGATTATGTCATCTGGTGGTCTCTGCCACATGCTCTGCAACCTTCTAAATGTCTTTGGGCCAAACTCATGATTCTCTTCTACTAGGAAGAGTAGCACAGACATCCATGCTGCCCTCACTCGGCATGCATGCTGTGTACATGCACACATGCACATCTATACTTTGCATGAAATAATTCAATTGTGTTAGAAAAACAATTACTTCCATCTTGTTTTATTACACTGAATGGTCATACTGATAATTAAATGGACTAACGCTTTAAAAATTCATAACAGTACACAGTAGCACAATCAATGCATTTTAGTGTCTCTTCCCTTCAGACACTGCAGTCTTCATTCAGTGGTACCTATTCTAAAACACATTATTAATCTATATAGCTTTTCATTTTTTGATTTTGACAATATCAAACAATTCAATTTTAATGAACATATATATGTTCATATATATGGATATGTATATAGACACGGAAACATATACATACAGAGAGAGACACACACACACAGAGAATATATATATATACATATATATGTATATAGATAGACACAGATATTGATTTTCTAGACTTTGTCATAGTAAGATCTAGGAGAGCTGCTTTTGCCTAGGGATAATCTATGATGGCAGTAGTAGTAGTAAAGAAAACAGAGATAACAGTTTCATGACTATAAAAGAAAAAATCCTAGACATTTACAGATTATATAGGTTAAATAGGCTGACAGTGTGTTAAAGATATTAATATTTCATATTGTTGAAAGTTGTTTTTGCTTTCTTGCATTCAATTATCTAATTTATTTCTATACTTCATGTAAAGAGCTTACTTAATTTTTAATAATATTTTATATCATTAAATGACACTGTTCTTGTTTAACAAGGAAAGAAACAAAGAGAAAAGATAAACAAGGGGGGAATATTCAGTCAACTTTCAAGATCCTGTGCATGTGTGTGAGTCAAAGAGATGAGATCATGTGAAAGTTAATACCCTATCACTGCTAGATGTTCTAAAGGGCAGAGATCTAAGAAACACAATCATGTTTTTGATGATTATTGTGGTTTCTTTTCTGAGGACATATCTAGTTTTTCTAGTTTTCTCAGGTTCAAAGGTCAATGGATACTTTTTCTAAAGAAAATCTTTTTAATTTAGAGACAATTTTACCAGGCAGCCCGGGTGGCTCAGCGGTTTAGCACTGCATTTGCCCAGGTTGTGATCCTGGAGACCCGGGATCAAGTCCCAGGTTGGTCTCCCCACAGGGAGCCTGCTTCTCCCTCTGTCTGTGTCTCTGCCTCTCCCTCTCCCTCTCTCTTTCATGAATAAATAAATAAAATCTTTTTTTTTTTTTAAAGAAACAATTTTACCTAAATGCTGACTCATAAATATTTATTTAACAACCACTGTGTTCAGTTAGGTTTGTCATTAATCCCTTTATAAGGGCAATGGTAGATCGTAGTACTTTTAATATGTTTCTTATCCCTTAACCACCGATGGTATTTCTCACCATATGATTTGCAACATCTCTCAAGTGCAAACGATTATACTTCCACACTCTAATGAACTTAGAAAGTCTATAAATTGCTTTCATCACTTTAAGGGAAGCAAAAGTGATAAAAGTGACACTTTTTAGTAGATTAAAGACTGATTCATGGTTTGCCAACACTATCTTTACCCTCTGTCATGAGAACTAGAAAATTTCCAGGTAGAGGGAGTATCACAAAATTGGGCCCCAAATGATGATGATATGGAACAAAGTTTTATCTAACACACATGTAGCAAGAGCTTTTCTGAATTTTTTGCACTGCAGAAAAATGTATCCTTTCCGGACTACTTAATAAGGAAATAAAGTTTTATATATATATATATATATATATATATATAAATTATGCAAATACACAACCCATGATATTAATTTCTTGAAATCTCATAGCACATGCTAGTATATTAAATACTAACAATTCCTTAAGCATTTTTTTATCTAGTATACTTAAAAGAATGATGGGACTTATTTTTTTTTAAGTTCCTATTGTAGAAAATAAATTTGGGATAATATTAGTTTAGAAGAATGATGAAGACTTAAATAGTAAAAATATTATTTTGAAAATAGTGAATATACTAACTGTCCATCTCCTAAATCAAAGCTAAAACAACCAAGAAATCAAGATCCTGAAAATTAAAGGGCAGATGACCTTTTCATTGTGGCTGTTACATTTATGAAAAACCTAATTATATCTGAGATCATTTTTATAGATTATTTTTAGAAAACAGTACATTTCTGATAATAGTAAGTCATTTTAGTGTCTTTACATTACTGTAACTTTACAGTACTACAAACTATCTTCTTTTCTTAAAATAAAATTGTATGCACCATTAGATATTTCTTGAGATTACTGAGGCAGAATGATTTTAAAGGATGCCTGGGTGGCTCAGTTGGTCAAGCATCTGACTTTGGCTCAGGTCATGATCACAGGGTCCTGGAATGGAGCTTGTTAGGCTCCCTGCTCAGCAGGGAATCTGCTTCTCCCTCTGCTCCTCCCCCTGCTTGTGCTGGCTCTTTCCTTCTCTCTCAGATAAATAATAAAATTTTAAGAAAAAAAGAAATGCTTAATATTATGCTGAAGTTAAAATGTTAAGGTTATAGCTATAAATACTAAGCTGTACCTGGAAGCCATTTTGTTCTTTACTGCAATTCCACTTAAATAGAGAAAGAGAGAAAATAAAATTAAAAACAAAACAACTGTGATATCTGGAAAAACAAATGGGAGTGAACCTTTGGGTGTCTTGATTCTAAGGTCAATAAGCTCTGGTGCTTGAGAGAGCCAGCTCTGGAGCAAGGTCAACGGCCATTAATTTTCAGCTCTGCCACTTTAGTTAACCAATCACAATTCATTCTGCAAAGACTTTCATTTTCAGTGTTTCATTTTGTTCTTAAAAATACTATATCAAGTGCCTTTTATATTTTTGACATTGTAAGACAATGAAACTGAGGCAATGATAGTTTGAGTATTTATCTAGGCCAGTAGGCTAGTCAAAGTTGAAGGGAGGATTAGAACCTTAGCATTCTTTAACTAGCCCATCCTCTGCCTTTCTCCATCAAGCCTAATTTTTTTCTCTATCATTAAGAGTCACTTATCTCTCTTTTCTCTCTCCTTTTTTTCTTTTCCCTTTCCCCATATATTCATATGTTTTCTTTCTTAAATTTCACTGAGTGTGATCATATGGTATTTGAATTTCTCTGATGGACTTACTTCACTGAGCATACTATGCTGTAGCTCTATCCATGTTGTTGCAAATGGCAACGTTTCATTCTTTTTGATGGCTGAATAATATTCTAATATATAATATGATATTAATTATTATAATATAGTTAATATAATAATATATAATATATATCATCTCTTCTTTATCTATTAGTTAGTTGATAGAAATTTGGACTCTCTCCATAGTTTGTCCATTCTGTTTTTTGTTTGTTTGCTTTCATATCATTTATTTCGGTTCTAATCTTTATCATTTCCCTTATTCTGCTGGCTTTAGGCTTTATTTACTGTTCCTTTTCTATTTCCTTTAGATGTAAGGTTAGGTTGTATATTTGAGACTACTTTTGCTTTTTGAGATAGGCCTGTATTGCTATATACTTTCCTCTTATGACCGCCTTTGCTGCATTTCAAAGTTTTTGGACTGTCCTGTTTTCATTTTCATTTGCTTCCATGTATTTTCTTATTTCTTCTTTAATTTTCTGGTTAACCCATTCATTCTTTGATAAGATGTTCTTTAACCTCCACATTTGTGGTCTTTCCAAAAGTCTTCTTGTGGTTGACTTCAAGTTTCATAGAGTTGTGGTCTGAAAATATGCGTGGTATGATATCAGTCTTATTGTACTTGTTGAGGGTTGATTGACCCAGTATGTGATGTATTCTGTAGACAGTTCCATGTGCACTTGAAAAGAATATAAAATGTCATAATTTTGAACAAAGAAGGCAAGTGAAATACCGACTGATTTAAAATACATTTATTTTTAATTTTTAGATGTAATTACAAGAAATAAAGATTATTCCAATAATAGTAACATTGTAGACTAGAAATTACATGTCATTTGTTTCATATGCACACCCACATACACACACATTTACTGTCCTTAACATCAGTTAAAATAAAGGTGCCTGTAAAAAATAACATTAAGATCTGTGAAGTAATCAAACAGCAGACCATATTATAAACTAATATACCTCAACTACAAATGAAAATCTAAGATGTGAACATTTCTGAAAACATGTCTGAGTTTCTCTTTTACAATTGCATTTGAATCTTAAGGTAAGTTTTCAATATATTTGATGGTGGTAAATATGTTTTCTTTAAAGAGGAACTCTTTCATGCCTTATTTCATGTGAATAAGATGAGTGATCAACCTTGATAATGTCATTTACAGCCACAAATGCAATAGTCTATTAAAGAATGAGATTGATTTTCCACTCTGATTTATAATCTGGTCCAGAAGACAGCTTCTACGTACTCTGAAGTCTGAAAAGACACACAATATTCATGCTTGTTTTAAGAACCCATTACCTTCTCACAGCAGGAAAAGACAGCATGAATAAAAAGAAGCAACAGTCTTAGTTAAAATAAAACTCAAAAAGAAAAAAAAGTGCTTTTACTTGGCTTTAAAGATATTTAAGAATCAATTATTATAATTAAAAAGATTACATTAATCTCATAGCTTGTGGTACTAAAGTACATTAATTTCTCAAGCATGCAAATTGAAGATCTGGGCATTAAACTCAGGAAAGAAATAAGTTTAGTAGATGGTTGAATTCGTAAGAACAGCATTTCTTGTTTTATGTTCTGATTCTTTGTGTGTTTTTTAAAATTATACTTTTAATACGAACTCAAGGAACAACTTACCAGGTATTATTATCACCTAATTCTTAGTAACCTAAGACAAGGAGAATAAGTAGCATGACAAGAGTTTACCTAAATAATAAGATAGTTATTCAACCCTTTAAATGGATATCCACAAAGTGTGTAAAGGAGGTTTCTGTAAAAAAAAAAAAATAATAATAATACTTGGGCTGATAAATCCTGAGAAAGAAGAATAAAGCAGGACGCATTATACTCCAAACTTTATTACAAAGCTATACTACTCAAAACCGTATGGTAATATGGTAAAAGCAGACACATAGATCAATGAAACAGAATTGAGAGCCCAGAAATAAACTCCACCATAAACAGTCCATTTGACAAGAAAGCAAAGAATACTCATCTGTGAAAGGGTAGGAGTGAAATCTGACCTCTGTCTTATACCACTCACAAAAATTAACTCAAAACAGATTAAAAGCTTTAAATGTAAAACTAGGAAATGTAAAGCTACTAGAAGAAAACAGAGGGCACTGTGATATTGATCTTGGCATGATTTTGTGGATATTAAACCAAAAGCACAAGCAACAAAAGCTTGTGTAGCAACACTACAAAAAAAAAAAAAAAAAGCAAAAAACGCACAAAAAAACTTTTTTCTGTAAAATAAAGGAGATAATCAGCAAAATGAAAATGCAATCTATGGAATGGGGGAAATATTTGCAAACCATCTATTTAATATGGAAGTAGTATCCAAAATTTATATGGAATTCATACAACTTAACAGCAGCAAACAATCTGATTTTTCTTTTAATGGGGAAAGGACTGGAATAGACATAGCTCCAAAGAAACCATATTAGTGAATATGAAAAGATACTCAATGTCACTAATCATCAGGAAAATGCAAATCCAAACTACCATGAATATGGCCTTATCCCTGTTATCATGGTTATTATAAAAAGACAGGAGGCAATAAATTCTGGCAAGGGTGTGAGAAATGGGAACCCATGTACACTGTTGGTGGGAATGCTAAGTGGTACAGTCACGATGGAAACCAGTATAGAGGTTTCTCAAAAAATGGGAACTAGAACTACCATATGATCTAGCAAACCTGTATCTGATGGAAATGAAATTACCTTTTTGAAGGTATATCTGCTACTCCCATGTTCATTGCATCATTATTCACAATGGCTGAGACTTGGGAACAGCCTAATCATCCATTAATGGAAGAACTGGTAAAGAAAATGTGCTATACACGATAATTCAGTGGAATATTATTCAGCCAAGCAAAGAAGGAAATGTGCTTCTTGGACAGCATGGCTGGAGCTCAAGGATATTTTGCTAAGAAATCATAGAGAGAAAGACAAATCTTTATGTAGTCGCTTACATATATAATAAAAAAAAACCACCACTTATAGAAATAGAGAGCAGAATGATGGTTGCTAGAGTCTGGGAGATGGAGGAAATTGAGAGATGTTGGTCAAAAGGTACAAACTTCCAGCTCTAAGGTGAGTAAGTTCTGAGAACCTAATATGCATCATGGTGACTATAATCAACAATTTTGTATTATATACTTTACATTTGTTAAGAGAGTGGAACTCAAATGTTATCACCACAAAAATGGTAATTAAGTGAGGAGATGGAGGTGTTACCTAACTTTATTGTGGTAATCATTTCTTAATCTATACATATGTCAAATAATCATGTTATGCACTTTAAAGTTACATATCTGGTAATAATATCTCAAAGCTAGAAAAAAAGAAATGAGCTTTATTGCATTACATTAATGATTGAAGAAAGATGTATTAAATCATATAAAATAATGAAAAATGTTTAAAAATATAACAAACACAATTAAGTTGGCATATAGGTACTCAAGTCATTCTGATCTCCTTAGGTCACTAGTTAAAGAATTATTGAGAGCACTATTTTTTTTTTCTTTTAAGATATTATTTATTTATTCATGGGAGACAGAGAGAGAGAGGCAGAGGCAGAGAGAGAGGCAGAGGCATAGACAGAGGGAGAAGTAGGCTCCTCTCAGGGAGTCCAATGCAGGACTTGATCTCAGGACCACAGGGTCACACCCTGAGCCAAAGGCAGATGCTCAACCACTGAGCCACCCAGGCATCCTGAGCACCAGTAGTTCTGTTGAAGAACCCATGGCAGATTAAAGTGATGATCTTAAAAGATTGTATGGTTTATGACATGTATCTATATCTTATGATATTTGAACTGCAGAAGAGGAGGAATTATTAGAATAATAACAAAATGATTACTTGTAGTTGCTAGGTAAAAAAAAATAATAATATCTGCAGAGGCCAACAGTAGTAAGAATGAGACCTCTCTGGGTAAACTGTTCAATTTAATTTCAGTCATCTACCTCTTCTCAGATATTTCTGTTTATTATGGCTCCAACCTAATCTGTGTTATATGACAAACCAAATCTTGTGAATTACCACAATAAAAATTGCATAAGTGATTCTGCAGAATAAAGTGGGCAACAGATGCCTTAGTCTCTAATTTGGATCATCCTTCCTGTGCTTGCTGTCCTCTCTTTCCCTCTTCAGATCTTCTTGAGTTGAATAGATAACTTCAAGGTGTCTTGACCTTTGGTGTCTGGTAGGGTTCAGAAAATGAGGAGCACAGGGAAGAAGGAGGGAGGGTGAGACTGGGGAGATAAATTAGACAGTTGGCTAGGTGATAATGATAGATAATAGATAATGCTGCACGTAGGTGGATAGATAATAGATGATAGATGGGTAGATAGAGATTATTAGATAGATATAAATAGGTTTACATATCTAGATACCCTGCCTCCTCACCTCTTGTGGGGCCAGTAGGTCAGCTACATCCTTTGACCTAACATCATCACATCTCTTGTCAGGGGGCACTCTTCACACAGCTTCTTTCTGATAACAGAAGTTTTTTTTTTTTTCCTTTCTTGCTTAGGCCTAAAATTGGGAATGGCACCTTGCTGTTACTGGGTTCTTCTGCACTCCTATAAATAGTTTCTCAAATAAACTTTCCTCAAATCGCCTTAAGTGCAAGCACCGTTTGATCCCTACTAGGATTCTAATTGTTTCACCTCTTTTATTGATAAAAATATAAATGAAAGGAAAAAAGATAAATGTCAGCATTATAGGTACAGTTTCTTAGCCATTTCTTTATCTTAAAAAAAGCATTGTACAAAATGTATTGATATTTTTTGTATTGATATATTGATATATCTGGGGGTGGCCCATGTATTTGAAGTGGGCATGAATAGATTCAATATTGGCCATAAACAAATTGTGAAGGCAGGAAAAGTTACCTAAGTTATGTCTTCTAGTCTTTTGCGAATGAAAAGCTTCTAAGTTTCATTTAGCAGAGAGTCACCTAATTACTCTAAAATGAAACAGAAAGTAGAATGTATATATGTTCATCTGCTGTTAAAATTATTCTTTAAAATCAGTTCCATTTTGTATATAAAAAATATGTTCTAAAGCATTGATGTACAATATTTGAGATCAAAATCCCATAAATGAACATGAGAGATGATTTTCTTTTTTTACTCAACAGTTATTTTATAGGGGCATCTGGGTGTCTCAGTCGGTTAAGTGTTTGCCTTCGGCTCAGGTCATGACCTAAGGGTCCTGGGACCGAGCCCCACATGAGGCTCCCTGGTCGGCTAGGAGTCTGTTTCTTCCTCTACCCCTCCTCACCCCTGCTTGTTCTCTTGCACTCTCTTTTTCTCTCTCTCTCCCTCTCAAATTAATTAATTAAATCTTTAAAAATATGGATTTTTATAAAGAACAGCTTAGGAGATGGAGATATTGTTAAACAGAAGAGGTGAGACCACCATTCTCACAGATTTTGTGTTTAGATGAAATAATATAGGTGGCAATCAGTCATTCATAGGTTATATGAACTGTCATTCCTAATTATTTAAAGGAGTAATTTTAAGAATAAAAAAGTGACCAGTGCAGTAGAAGTAAGAGCATATTATGTTAGTGTTTATTCCTCCACTTGGCTCTTCAGTAACTGTTTTTGATGTTGATAAGGCTTTGGCATCCACTCAATGGGCCTGAAGATCTGCTCCCAGCTGGGCTGCATGTCTATTCAGATTCGAGTGTATGTTGGCACAGGAGGATGTGAGGCTGTCTTCACAGTGAGCTTCAGGGAAAACAAGAAGGGGCCTTTGTATGGTGTCAACTATAGGACTCCAACAGCATGAGGACACCTTGTGACATCAATATAAATAGCTGCAAATTGACAGCTGGTACCAAGTAATCAAAAACAGGTGGCTAAATGTGAACTAAAATGTGATGGTGATTATTGTATTTTGAAGGTACAGTCTGTGAATCTTCCTGTGTGTAATCAGGATGGCTATTTGCATTATAAACTATAGACTCATTCCAAACCATATCTGTGACCTCACCAAGTCAGCGTCCATACTTGCTTATATAATTTAAAACATCTGTTCTTTTAGACACTTCATTTATACAGTTATGGAGAACCAACTATAAGTCCAAAAGTGGCTTTCTACAAGTGAACACTGGTATAATTGTCCTATTTCTCAAATTACAGATGACAAATATAAGACACATATAAGACAAAATAAAACACAAACATCCTCATCTAAAAATAAAATGTGTATCTCTCCTTGTATTTGATAAATGGGCTGCATAAGAATATGCTGCTTGAGAGTTACCATCTATGTATTTCAAGTCTACCATCTGCTTTAAGTCTAACTTCAACCTTACACCTAGTTAATGTCACTAAATTAAACAGTTGTATATTCCCTTAATAATGCACCATATCCAAGACAGTCTTATAAAAATATCTTTCTCTTCTCTAACAAAATGTTTGAGACGATTAAAGAGGCTTTTCTTGAGAATGGAGATCTTGCTGTTTATGGTGTTCTACTTTTTATTCAAATAAAATAAAACTTTATTAGACATGGAGCAACTGACAATATCACACAAATTCTGAACAGAGTACAGCACTTACATTGGGTATGTAGATATGGATCCAACACTATTCTTTCTGAATTTTTTTAAAGCCTGAGTTTTGTTGTTTTTGTTTTCACTTTTCTCTCCTTTCCAAGTTAATCAAGCATATTGAAAATATGAATATTTGCTTATTATCCTTATTCTTCATTTCCCAGTCACATCTCAATGCTCTGTTTGGCTTGTGCTCCCAAGAACACATAGGGTTTACAATCCTGTAATTCAGTCAATAACTGTTAAGTACAATGGATGCTGTTAAGTCATTACCAAAAGAGAATCCTGTCAATAACATGATTGAATAAAAAATGTCAACATCAGCAGCAATATTAAGACTCTATTATACCTTCGGTTTTGTAATACTGTTGTTTTGTTGGAATTACATTCCAAATTCAAAATTTCCCAAGTGTTCTATTATTGAAAATTCCAGCCTTTATTTAATGCTTCTCTCTCTACATGTTCTCCTGAAGCAAGCCCCATTTTTTTTTTCTTTTTAAAATTGTGTTATTGATGTAAAATTTAGTGCAATGACATACAGGAACCTAAGTGGTCAGTTCCTTGACAAATGTGTATACTATATAATCATTGGTCCAATCAAAATAGAGAATATGCTCATCACTTCAGAAAAAGTCTTTTATTTTTCTTTCTAGTTAAGCTTCCTTTCTCAGCCAGGGGTCTTGTTCATCATTAAATACTGGTTATTAGATCTCTCTCTCTCTCTCTCCCCCTCTCTCCCTTACCTCCTACTTCCCTCCCTTCCTCTTTCTCAATCAATCTCTGGTCATTTTTTGTCAGAGATATACATTCCATTAATGTTTTAAAAGAAATAAATTTGGCTTTTAAAATCTATTATATAACGTATTTTGTTTATGTTTACTTTTATTATTATTTATTTTTCTACGTACTTTAGGTTACTTTTTCTTTTTTCTAGCTGCTTAAGATGGAATATAATTGACTTTAAACTTCTTTTTCCTTATATAAACATTTAAATATTCAGGTTTTTTTACCTGTAGCTAGGAATACTAATATTTCTAAACAACAGAACTTATACTAGCTAAAACAACCTGTATGAAATGAATAAGTTTGGAAAATGATCTTACCATATATTAAGACTAGGTGGTAATGGCAGAGTGACAGACACATACATTAATAGAACAGAATAGAGAACCCACCAATAGAGCTACAAAAAGGCAACAGCAATCCAGTGGAGGAAAGATAGCCTTTTCAACAATGTTGCTGAGGTTATTGGACAGCCACAGGCCAAAAAAAGAAAGAAAGCACAAGCATACGTGTGCATGTGCACACACCTATACACACAGAATTCAACTTAAACCTCACAACTAAATGTAAAACTACAAAACTTTTAGAAAAAAATAGGTAAAAATCTTCAGGACTTAGAATTTGATAAAATTTTCTTTTTTTTAAATTTCTTATACTCAAACCAAAATCATTATTCATGAAAGAAAAAAGTGATAGCTGTAACTTTATCAAAATTTTGAAAAATGTCTACTCTAAGGAAACTCATGGGACCAGGATAAAAAAAATTCAAGCTACCGAGTGGCAAAATATATTTGCAAATTACATATCCGACAAAAGACTAGCATTCAGAAATACAAGAATGCTCAAAATTCAGCAATAAAAATAAACAATCCAATGAAATTTTAAGATGGGCAAAAGATATGAATTGACATTGCACAAAAAATATATATACAAGTACCAAATAGACACATGAAAAGATGTTCAGCATCATCAGTCATCAGGCAAATGCAAATTAAAACTGCAAGGAGCTATCACTGCAGACATATCAGAATGGTTAAAATAAGAGTGACAACACCAATTCTGATTAGGATGCAAGAAACTTGGATCACTTACACATTGTTGGATGGAATATAAAATGGTACAGCCCCTCCAGAAAATAGTGTAGTGGTTCCTTATAAAACAAAATGCCTAGTAGCCATATATTATGGACTGAACAGCTTTTATCCTTCCCAAATTCACATGTAGAAACCCTAACCTCCAGTATGACTGTATTTGGAGATGAGTTCTCTGAAGAATTGATCAGTGTTAAATGAGGTCATAAGCATGGAGCCCTGATCCAATAAGATTAGTGTTTCTATAGGAAGAGACATCAGAGAGCATGGGTTTCTCTCTCTCTGCACATACACAAATGAGCACACAGTGAGAGACAGCCATCTCCTGCACAAGCAGAGACCTCTCCTCAGACAACAATCCTGCTGGCACCTTGCTCTTGGCCTTTCTGTCTCCAGAAATGTGAGAAAATAAATTTCTATTGTTTAAAGCCCCTTGGTCTGTGGTATTTGTTCCCACAGCCCTAGCCAACTAATATACCAAATAACCCCACAATTGCACTGTTGGTTATTTACTGTAGAGAACTAAAGATCATGCTCATACAAAATCCGTACACAAATATTTCAGCTTTATTTGTAATAACCAACAACTGGGATCTACCCAGATATCCTTCAGCAGGTGAATGGTGGAACCGACTGCGGTCCATACATACATACTGTGATCCATGGAATACTATTTAGCGATAAAAACAAAGACAGAAACTTTGATAAATCTCCAGGATATAAATCAACACCAAAACAACAAAAAGAACCTAAACATTACATACTGCGGTATTTTTGTTTATATAACAGTTTTAAATGATGACATTTTAGAAATGGAAGATGGGTTAGTGGTTGCCAAGGGAGGTTTGTGCAGGGGGAAGGTGAAGAGTGTTGGGTGTGGTGATAATACCGCATCACAAGGGATCCTTGTAATACTGGGTCTGTTCCTTGTCTCGATTGTGGTAGTGCATCCATAACCTGCATGAGTGATAATGTTGCACACACACACACACACACACCCCTACATAAATATATGTCAGTATAAGTAAAACTGGTAAAAATACAAGTAAAATCTGATAAGATAGGTGGATTGTAACAATATTATTAAACTAGTTGTGGCATTATGCCATAATTTTGCAAAATGTTATCAGTAGGGGAAATTGGACAAAGTATACCAGGGATCTCCTTATTATTTATTACAAGTACATGTGAATTACAATTATATCAAAATTCAATTTCAATTAAAAAGTAAAGACTGCATGGCTCTATGATCACTAATTGTCCCATAAAGTTGCACTTCGTCAACAATTTGTAAATGTAGAGAACTAGGATCCCTGGGTGGCTCAGCGGTTTAGTGCCTGCCTTTGGCCCAGGGCATGATCCTGGAGACTCAGGATCGAATCCCACCTCATGATCCCTGCATGGAGCCTGCTTCTCCCTCTGCCTATCTCTCTCTCTCTCTCTCTCTCTCTTTCTCTCTCTCTCTCTCATGAATAAATAAAATCTTAAAAAAAATAAATGTAGAGAAGTGGTTACACATTAATCATGAGGACAAGGGTGGTAGAGGTAGAAGGTGTTGGCTATGGAAAAATTTTCGAAGAAGAGAGTTTTGAGAAATTATTTCAGAATGATTTGAGTTAGAGGATTTCTCTTTCCCTTTCTGCTATTCAGGGAAAATTTCATGTTGGTTGCTTGAATAATGGCAGTGGTGGTCCAAGCCATGGAATACGTGGTGGTCCAAAGTGGAATACAATTTGGAAGGAACTTAAATTTCAGAGTGCTATGACTGGCAAAGTGCAAATAATGCTGCGGGAGTAAATGCTGAACATTCTTTGCTTGACAGAAAGCAAAAGAGAAAAAAAAAAAAAAACAGTCCTGATGCGTAACCTTTGCGGAGAAAACCTTGATTTGGTATTCTTGCTGATTTTAGCAGAGTAAATTCTCCCACCGTGGTCAAATTTAGGCTACAATGGGTTGTTGTTACGAACTTGTGGGAAGAAATGTGAACAGTTGACTCTTCTGATCTGATATGAGCTGGCTCAAGCAAGAAAGAATGAGTAGTGGAAGTAGAAATAAGGTACTTTCCGCAGTTGGGTGAAGAGGTTGCACAAACCTGAGGATCTGGTTTAATGATGTCCCCATACATTTGCAAAGCAAGAGAGGATTGTCTGCAAAGAAGCCTTTGGTTACATTTTTCCTTTTTATTGAACCTGAGTCTGAAAGATGAATCTTTCTCATATAACCCCTTTTTTACTATAGTACACATTTTAAATGTGTGTAGGAAGACTCTTTACCATTACTCAGAAAAGCTTTCAAGTTCACTTTGATAAAGGAATACCGCCCTCTACTAGAGCCAGTTGAGAATGATGGATTTTTCCCCATATCTATTTTTTATATATAACTTGGTGTAAAAAAACAAACAAAAGAAGTTACAGATCAAAAACAAGATTTTTGTGTAGTAGAAGCTGAAGAGCCAAGAAGCATTCTCCTTTTCAACATAAGAATAGTACATATTATATATATATTTTTAGGAAATACAGATTTCTTCCTATTAGTTGATATTTTTATTCTTATGACTTCATTTTATCTTCTGAAAATGATGAAGCACTATAATTAATTCTTATTTTCTCTTTCCTCTTTTTTAATATTAACTTCCTTTCACTGCTATTCTCTGGGAGAAGTTTTACTCCATTGTACAATTTTTTCTCTCTCTTTTCTTCTCCCTTTATTTTTATTTTCTTTCTTCGCTTTCACAGTTACTTAAATAAGTATTTGTTGCCAAAGTACAAGTGAAAAAAAAACTAAGTAAAAAAATATAAGAATGAATTTGTCTTATATCTGCCAACATAAATGATAACCTATTATTCTAAACATATTTGTATTTATTCAACTCAAGTCCACTGTTATTTATAATTGAAAATAAAGTTATTCAACACAGAATAGGAAAGCTCTGGGCTCCCCTTCCCCCATTAAAACTCTGACTCAACAACAATTCATAAATACATTTTCTTTGTGAGAAATCTGGAATTGAAATTGAGTGGCTCCTGCACACTGGGTAAATGTGAAACTAGACTAACCAAAAATGTAGGGAGATTCAGGACATCCTCTTTCCTGGGTCCCTGTCCTTGTGCAGCAACATATAATCAGGAAGAGAACCCCCAGCTCCCACGTTCTCCAAAAGGAAGAAAGAGATCGGTTCACTTGTTTAGCACAACAAACTTTCCTTGATGGGCTCCTCAGAGGACTAGCTTCTCTTACCATTCTTGTAGTTCTGATGGGACCCCCATGGGGTACCTTGGAAGAGAATGAAGACGGTACCTTGGGGTAGCAGAAGCCTTGCACACTCCCTCTGCTCAGCACAGAGCAAGCAGATGAAGAATCCTCATTCTCAGCTTCTCCCTCGGGAGGGAAAGAGTTGACCATGTCCCTTGTCTTGCCAAATTTGGAGCTCTGATAGTCCCAGCACAGTCGAGCCCTAACAGTAGCATGGGCTGCAAGAGACTATGGATTCATCCTCACCTCCAACAAGAGCCTAGCCACTAACCCCCAACCCTGCCTTGAGCACAGAGTGAGCAGACAAGAAAACATCCCAACTGTCACCTGCCCCCTGGGGAGAAAATAATTGATCAGTGTATCTAATATCCCACCTTCTCCCAGACTCCCCAAAGAACTAGCACCGGTCCTACTATCTTTACTGTTTTTGCGGTAACAAGAATGAAAATAACCACATACATTTATGACATAATTTTGTCAGCTTCTGAATATTTTAAGTGCCAAACAGCTTACTATATTATGAGAAAATGTTTTATTATAAAACATATGAGTTTTTATCTAAAAATATGAAGTAATCCAAAATTGAAACCTCAAGATATTTGCAGTAGTGATAAAGTATATGTTTAATATAAGTAAACTGTAATTTAAAGTCAATATAAAAATAATAAATATTAATTTTATAATATTTAATAACAAATACATATAACATACTTGTAAACATTATTAATACCAACTTAATAATAAATATTTTGGTAAATACCTAATTGTTTACTGATAAAATACATAATAAATGTAATAGTTAATAAAATATTAGCGGTTAATAAAACATTAAAATGACTATATTTTAAATTATAAGCAACATATAAAGTGAAATCATAAAATATGTAACATATGTGCTTTATTCATGTAATCAGCAACAATGTTACTATGCTTCCAGGTGCAATTTTTATACAGAGTAGTACATTTCTTAACATGCACATTTATTTTATTTGATTTCTTTAGTTTTTCTTTTGGTGTCTCAAAATGTGAACAATTCCAAAAGGATGAGCAAATAAAACCAGTTGAAGGTTGCATTGTGACTCTATGATGTATACATACAGAGACAGGGAAAGAGGTGGAAATTCGCACGTATCCCTCTGCTTCTTCAAGAGTGCCAAGACTGTCTCTTGGTACCCAGGTTTTACTCTGGACCCTGACCACACAGGATAGCCGCTGGAAAAACATATGGGTTATGATCACATGTAGTACAGGACCACATGACAACATCCCTGAAGAAATAGCATCATTTTCTAAGTGACCAGTAATGATTAGTTGTATTGTATCCTGAGACAATGCTGTCTTTATTACATTGTTCACATCCATTCCAATCCAGACCTAAATTACCACTCTCATTAAGTCCATAATACTTCCCAGTTTTTATAGTAGCTTTTATGTGACATCTCTGCATTACTCAAAATCTATTCTACTTTTCTGACATTTTAAATTTGTTATCTGTATTCCTAGTTAAAATTTCATGGACAGATGTTTAATTACTCTAAGTAGTTGCAATGTATTTTAGAAAGAATGTTATACTTTATATTTCACATTTACATTCATTTCTAGACAGTTAGTGATACTATTGTTTGATATAAATAACCAGTTCTGAGGAAAAATTATAACATTCACCAATGTCATTTCTTAATAATCTTCTCTTAGATCGATGAAATTTAGAAATAAAAGATATTCCATAAAAATTAGAATTTTTTATGTATGTGGAGTTATGGAGAGACAGGCACATAAACGTATGCAATTTTCCATCTATCATTACCTGGTAATACCATGAAGGCAGCATTATTTTAGCATTTTTGTTTCTTTATTTGCTTATTTTACTTTATTTTTTGTTTAAACTCTTCCTGAATTATCATCAATTATTGTTACATGTGTGTGTGTTTGTGTGTGTGTGTGTGTGTGTGTGTGTGTGTGTATCCTGGGTATATCTTATTAAATCCACCTCTGCTTTCTATAACAAAAAATAACACATACAATATTAAACTCAGGTAATAAAGGGAACGCTTTTAAGCAGACAAAATCAACAGGTAAAATAGCTAACATTCTGTGACTTCCATAATGATATATTAGTATTTATTTTTTTAACCTTGAAGTCAATAATATATATATTTTATAAATAAAAAGGTATTCATAATTTCACTTGGATCAGCATTGCTTCTATGTGTAGATAAAAGGGTATTAAAAGCATCCATTATTTTGACCATATAATGCCTTTTTAACCATACTCATAGCTTGCAGGAAAAGTTAACTTTTATGACGTAGTTTTGTTTTTCTTTATGGTATATGAAATATTAGGGTTTGTTGTGTTATTGGACTCTTCATGAATCATAGATATACAAATAATATAGTGTGATCTTTTTAATTGACTAATGATATGAAAAGGCTTTGTCTAGTTTAAAATATCTTGTCTAATTTCATTATTTCAATTCCTGGCTGTCTCTTCACTTAAAACTAATGCAATGCCATCTGCTCCCCAAATCCACTGAAATATCTTCCCCTAATTACAAAGGCATCCAGCTTAGTTACCATATAAACTAATCATTTTCAGAATTGGTTTGATATAACTTTTCATAGTATTTGGAATTCTTTTTTTTTAAGATTTTATTTGACAGACAGGGAGAGAGAGAGAGAGAACCAGCAGGGGCAGTGGCCAGCTGAGGGAAAGGGAGAATCAGGCTCCCCACAGAGCAGGGAGCCTGACAGGGGACTCGATCCCAGGACCCCGGGATCATGACTTGACCTGAAGGCAGCTGCTTAACCAACTGAGCCACTCAAGTGCCCAGTATTTGAAATTCTTAAGCAGTCTATATATCTAGAAATTCTCAACGGTATTATTTTCCACATTTTCTTCAATGTTTCTTTCACAACATCTTATTCTCTTTTATGGGCTCCTATTTCTTTTCCTTTCGTCTTAAGAAAAGGTTATTCTCAGATACCTCACCTAGTGCTCTTCTTTTCCACAATTCACCCTCTATTTTGATTACCTCAACATCACTTGTGTTGAGTTTGAACGAATTTTCTACTAATTTTATAGCCTATTTTCAAATAAATAATAATTTTCTCTGACACTCAACTAACATTTACATTTTAATTAACTCTTACTGAAAATTTGTCCTAAGCTTCCAGGTTCATAAGTCTAGCTATGTATTTAGCACCTGCAGTTGGAGGTCATGCAGATGTGTCTCAGATTTAGTACATCCAGAACTGGCTCAATACCATTTCTCAAAAACTGTCGTCCTTGTTTCTTTTTTTATATCTCAAACAATGAAATCAATATCTGCTCAATTATTCAAATCAGGAAATAAGGGAATATTCCAAATTTGTTAGATAAATTCTTTCTGACCTTTAAACATATCATCTTTCATCATATCTTCTTTTTTACATGTGTAATATCACCCTTTATTTTAATATCTGAAAAATAGGTCTAAAAACAAAATTTTTACAATATCACAAACATTCCTCCTGGACAGCCTATTTGCAACAGTCCTTCTGGAGTACTTTTCTAATGTCCAAATTTCCTTATGTCATAGACTTACAATGCCATCTGCAATGCAATGCCATTTTAAAATCCTCTCCAAAGTTCTTAGAAGAGCATATTAAGACTCCCCGTGAACCCTCATCATCCACCAGACTCCATCAGCAGCCTCTACCTGAGGGATAATGCACTATATGCTGGTGTAGGAATACATCTTACTCATTATCCATTCCATGCATTTCTACTCATATTCTGGCTCTCTGGTATAACAATCATGTCTCTCACAAAATACACCAGCACACTGTCCTATGTTACAGTTCATTCTTTAATTCAGTTTTCATATTATCTATAAATTCCTCTCTTATCTTTGCCCTGAGATGGTTAGTCATCCCCTCACCTGAAGAGTTATCAAACCTTACAAATGTATGCCATAAAAAAAGAAAATGTATACCATACTTAAAATTGTCTTAATATTATGTGGGTGTTTGTAGTGGTTTGTTTATATGTGGGAATTTCCACTAGCCTTACTATCAGGCATCTTTCCTCTCTATATTACCTGTTCTTGGCATATACTAAGATGAAGGCATTAAAAATATGTTGAGTGTAATAGTCTTAATAGGGCAATGTCTCATACTGCTATACAAATCACTTCATAGGTCAGTAAAGTCACAAGTAATTACAAGATTTTTTAAAATACATTTTTCAGCAAATTGTCTGTAAACCCTGGGAATATTTTTACATTTTATTAGAATGGCATTATGTATCTATTAATATGCTATTCATAAATATATATTACAAACACAATTTAAATTACTTAATAAATGACATTAATTAAAGAGATATTCCTAAACAACTCATTTTTCAAAATGAAAATCAACTGGAAATGCATGTTAGAATAAGATTCAATATTGAATTTGAATATATAAGAAATTTAACTTTATCTTTTGATCTCTAATATAACATAACTTTTGGAATCATTAATAAAATCATAGCATATTTTAATGTCTTTTTATATGATTCATATGTACTTCCTAGTGGTACAGAGAGTAATCTTAGAAATCTAACACTTTCCATTTTATTTTCAAATTTTCTATTATCTCCTCCTGAAAATGATACAAGAGAACACATTCAGGTGATGAAACGTCAATTTAAAAACCAAGCAGATGGTGCTTGCTTGTCTTATCAGATGCATAATGTGAGGTATGTTTCAAAGGGGGAAAATTGCATTTAAATGTCCAAATAAGAATGTACAGTATGTCCACTGATTAGATATTTAGAAATGAGCAAAGAGCCAAAATGTTTCTTAATGCTAAGTCATGCAAGTCGCATTTCAACTTTTGGAGAACATGTAAGAATTGTGATTTTCAAATATGCTTAACATCAGAGCAATTTATTACTAAAAGGGACCAACATATCATCCGATACCACTCTTCCCCTCAAAATAACAATGCCACCTCCTAGCTTGGGAATATGTTAATATGTTATCTAACCTTATAATGCCAGTTCCAATTTTTGGAAGTAGTCTGGTCAAACAGTTTGAGGAAATGAAGATTGATTTATTTATTGATTCATTCATTTATTCATTTAGGTTTTTCTTCAAGACTTTTTGAAGTCTCATATTCTGACATTCATGGTGTCTCTGTTGAGAGACTACACAGTGACTATTTCCTAAACATTGTCAAAGGGACACTTTTCATTTAATTTAATGGTTTTGAAACATACAGGAGCATCTTGAGTTTAACACTACTGATATTAATACTTTAATTTTATAGACAAAGAATCTCAAGACCTAAGACTTTAAGACCTTCTCTAGACTACAAAACAAAGAAAAAGAGAGGATAGGATTCTCTTCACTCATAATCAAATGTTTTACCCACTGCAAAACTATGGCTGCAAACACAATTTAATATTTATCAAAAATTTTAGTTTACGCAGGGTAAAGCAAACATGGTCAAATTGAATGTTTTCAACAAAAACAACAGACATTCAAATTTCTTAAAGTTCAACTATAACTATCTTTACTTTTAATTCTTACTATATCCTAGTTATGTATATCATAACAGACAGCAAAATCTCGGGAATTGGCAGCATGTTCATTTATTTTCAAAGCACACATCTTTGAGTTTGCTAGGTGCTCCAAAAGGGCAAAAAAAGGTGTCTGAAAATAATTGGCCAATTGTTCTCTATCCTATAATTGAAGACCTTGAGTAACCATACAAGGAATTGTGCTTGCACAATATCAAATGTTTTTACCAAAGTTAAATCTCAATGAATGTTATTTAAAAAAAAAATTTTTTTAAGATTTTGTTTCTTTATTCATGAGAGACACAGAAGGAGAGGCAGAGACACAGGGGGAGGGAGAAGCAGGTTCCCTGCAAGGAGCTTGATGCAGGACTAGATCCCAGGACCCTGGAATCATGACCTGAGCCAAAGACAAATGCTCAACCACTGAGCCACATGGTGCCTCTCAATGAATGTTATTACATCAGTCAAAAAGTTCAGAGATCTTTGTTCTTTACCTAATCAGTTGTATTATAGCATACCTATATTTAAAAGATTCGTAACAATAAGATAATTCTGGAATCCTACTGAATCTTTGCTTTCTAGTCTTTATTCATCTCAAAAAATGCTTCTGATTCTAGGCTTTCACTGTGGTAAACTTAATTATTGCTCTTTCCTTGTGAACAAAATTGCAAAATGTGTTTGTTCCCTGTCATTGTTGCATACAATCATTTAAGGAAAATTGGCAGGATGTATCTGAGATTTTGGCTCTGTGGTTTGAAGACAATCTGCATACGCTTGTGTAAAGGCAGGTGGCAAAATGTGAATCCAAAACTATATCCATTATGTTCATTTACTTTACCATTTAGAAAGCACAGATGTTAACTATATAACAACAAGGTGGTTTTTATTGTAATCACCTGCTGTTAGGGTCCCTCCTGGCACAGTAGCCGAATGGATTCTTGTTTCCTTCTCATTTACAAGGTGTTTCTTATTTGATGGCTCAAAACAAAACTGGAAATCATTTTTCATTCATAAGAAAGGCTTGAAACAAGATAATTTTGAAGAAAAAATCGGTGCAAATTTGAATTGCATGCTATCATAGTTAATTGTATACATTCATCATAATGTGATTTGTGTTGATTTTCAGCTTAAAAATCTTGTTTTCTCTTTGTTTGTCTTTTGATTTGCTATTGTTTGGGCAGAATTCTTTCTATTCACTGACAATCCTGAAAATGATTACTTGATTCTTTTTTCCTTCAGCTCTCACTCGCTAAATAGAAAAGTTTAATATTTCCTTATTTTTACTATCTAATTAAAATTAATATTTTGAGGAGCTTTTGCTCTCAAATATCTGAACATATAAATATACAGTCCTAAGCAAATATAAATATAATATGTTAAAAATATAGTATATGTAACGCATACATTTATTGCAGATTTTTTGGATTAATGTACTACCAGAAGTTTTATCATCAGAGAAATAATTAATCTAAAATACAGAAAGACTGTTTCTAGAGGTAGTGTCCACTTGCCTTCCCTCTCATCATGTCTAATGTAACTAAAGCTCTTTTAGCTCTATGTTCAATTTTTCCTCTTTGGGTTAAGCTTCTCAAGTGTTCTAAATTCACCACTATTGACACCTACAAAGTGCATTGTTCTCAAAGCTCATTTTTCTCATAACTTCACTCTTCACCTGAGGCCTGTTGAAGGACAGTGCTTCATATTTTGCTGTTACTAACATAGTCTTTGACATAACTCTGTACTGGAATTGAAATCCGGTCTGTAATCAGGCCAAATCAAAATATTTTTCTCTGCTTCCTATTGATTTCCCCTCCTGTTTGCATGTATATTATCACATTTATAAAAGGTTGTAAAAACTAATAAATATGTGTTGGAATAATGGTATATGATAAATATAATGGCTAAAATAAAATTAGATACAAAAATGCATAGATTTATCCAATCATTCAATAAAAATGTATTAAACATCTATCATTTGCTAAAAATAACTCAACTCTGGCCTAGAAAAATTAGTGATATATAACTTCACACTCAGATTATTTAGTCTAATGGAAGAAAGATTCTAAAATTCACAGATTCTAAAATTATCAGATAACTTTTCTAAATGCCTTTTTTGTAGTTAAAAAAACTCCTCATGAATAAAACATTTAAAAAAAAAAATAAGAATCTTAATATGGCCCCAAAGAACCTATCAAATTTTCATTACCCTTTACTTAAACCTGTTTTTAATCAAGTAATATTATCCAAAAAAGTTTACAAATATATGTATTATATATTTGTAAAGTTTTTTGTTGTTGCTGTTTTCTTGTTTTTAGTTTTGTCTTTTGGGGTTTTTTTGGTAAGTCAGCCTTTGAATTTTATCAAGTAAGAATCTTTAAAATATCATTGTATTAATCACTGAACCCTGGAGCGCTGTAACAAATAAAAATATTGTGATGGCTCAAATATGATAAATATTTTTTCTTGCTCATATAAAAAACAAAGTTTGTCTCTAAAAAACAAAGTATGTCTCTAAAAGATAAGTAGTTCTCTAAGTGGCAATTCAAGGACTCAGGTTTCTTCCATTTTATGGCTTCATCTTCAACATATGTCTTCAGAGGAAATGAGCAACAGGGTTCCTCTACAGGTCCAGGACCCTAAAATTACCACATATTTCTTGTGCTCATTTTCCATTGCCTGAATATCTGTCACTCAACTACCTACTTACTATAGGAAACATTGAAAACTGCACACCCCCATGAATCCAGGAAGAATAAAAAATGGGTTTGGTAACAAGCACAGGCATTAACCTCTTTGATATTGACCATAGCAACATCCTTCTAGATATGTCTCCAGAGGCAAAGGAAACAAAAGCAAAAATAAACTATTGATGACGGGCATTAAGGAGGGCACTTGATGGGATGAGCACTGGGTGTTATACTATATGTTGGCAAATTGCATTTAAATTAAAAAAAATAAAAATAAACTATTGGGACTTTATCAAAATAAAAAGTTTCAATCAACAAAATCAACATCAACAAAATCAAAACGTAACCAATGGAATGGGAGAAGATATTTGCAAATGATATATCTAATGAAAGGTTATCCAAAATATTCAAGGGACTTATAAGACTCAACATCCAATCACCAAATAATCCAATTTAAAAAATGGGCAGAAGACATGAAGAGGCATTTCTCCAAAGAAGACATCTAAATAACCAACACATGCATGAAAAGATGCTCAATATCATTGCTCATCATTGAAATATATATCAAAACCGCAATGAGATATCACCTCACACCTACTGGAATACTACAATTCAATAACACAAGAAACAACAGGAGTTGGCAAAAATGTGGAGAAAGGGGAATCCTCTTATACTGTTGGTGAGAATGCAAACTGGCACAGCTCTTGTGGAAAATAGTGTGGAGGTTCCTCAAAGAGTTAAGAATAGATCCACCAATTGAACTACTAGATATTTGCCCAGAGGATACACAAATACTAATTCAAAGGCATACACGTACCACAATGTTTACAGCAACATTACCTATAATAGCCAAATTATGGGAACGGCCCAAGTGTCCATCAACTGATGAATGGATAAAGCAGTCATACACACACACACACACACACACACACACACACACACACACACAGAGGAATATTACTCAGCGTTAAAATAGAGTGAAATCTTACCATTGCAATGACATGGATAGAGCTAGAGAATATAATGCTAAGTGAAATCTGTCAAAGAAAGACAAATACCATACGATTTCCACTTATATGTGGCATTTAAAAAATTTAAAAAATGAACAAAGGGACAAACAAGGAGAGAAAGAGGCAAACCAAGAAGAACTCTTGACTATAGAGAATAAACTGATGGTTACTGGAGGAGTGGTGGGTGGGAGGATGGGAGGACTAGGTGATGGGGATAAAGGAGGGCACTTGTGATGAGTACTGGTGCTGTATGGGAGTGGTGAATCACTGTATCATACACCAGAAACTAATATTACACTGTATGTTAACTTGAATTTAAACAAAAACTTAAAATATTTTAAATTTAAAAATAAAATAAACAGCTATTTGTTTTGTGTCTCAAAAACCTATTCAATAAAATGTCTGCATGGGTGTATGTGTGTACATAGTATTAAACTCCATACATACTGGAATTAATCCTTAAAATATACCTATTTGAATCCTGAGAATCACAAGAAGTTATTTATGGTGATTCTGAATTTCCTTTTTCCCCCTTCTTTCATTGTTTTTATTATTGTTCTTCCTTAAATATGGGGGGGGGGTGAAATATATAATAGAAAACTTCCTTTATCTTCCAATAATACTTTATAATCTTATTTCTGTTATAAAATATATCAGTTGATACTACTCAAAACAGTAGGCAATGTAAAAGGAAAATTTGGTAATTTTTTTTTGTAAATAGTTTGCTCCTCTGTGTTATTGAGAACAACTTTTGGCAAGTATCAGGAGATAAATATTTTCCACTTTAAAAACACATCCCATAATAGAGTAAAGATAAAAGGTTCTAGCACCGTAATGGAACAAAAAACATCACTGCCCTTTGGAGAAAAATGCTGTAGAAGTTTTAAAAAAGTACTCAAATGACTCTTTGTTGCATTATGACAAAAAAAAAAGACCTCCAAAGTATCATCAGTTTTTGATATAGACGTAACATTTTGAAGAAATAATTGACTCAGAGGATGTGAACTAAATTTTCCTTTAAGTTACTATTATTGAAAAGCATGATTAAATCACAGATTTCTCATGCCAACTTTATTAGAATATGATATTTATATTTAAATTTGAAAGTAGATTACCACAGTTAAAATGTTTTTTAAAATGATCAAAACTGATTTTGAATTTCTTTTTCTAGTCCAAAATTCCCTTCTATCTGATGCAATGACTTGAAAATAAATTATAGTGTATCTGATTGATGTACTTTTGCTAAAAAGGTAACATTCTACCTATATAATATTCAAAATGCAAATACTGCATGTTGGAATGCTTGAAATTCACAGAGAGAGAAAGATAAATGGTAGTGGAAACTGAAGATTAATTTCGAGAAACTGTAAGCCCTCTTTATACTACTTCTACAAAATAAAATTTCAGGGAACTATCTTGACTATTTTTGCATAAAATAAATCAACTCAGAGAACAAATTACCTTCTGTGTGCCAAATAGTATTTAAAATCCTCAAAATATTAATTTTTAGTCTTCATTAGAGCCACAGGAGTTCATTTCGTTTTATTTTTAGGTATTTTTTTCTTACTTTTGGTTGTAAAACTTGAGACACAAAGCAGTTAAGCAATTCATACAACGTCGCACACCTGAAAAATGGCAGACCTGGGTGTGTGGCCTGGTGTGGCCCCAGAGCTCAGCTCTTAGCCACTCCTTCGTAGTACTTGTACAAGTAATTGTACGCAGCTCTACGACCAGAGAAATAAAATGGAGAAAGCTATGACTATGTGATCCTCTCTTGAAAATTCACAGTACCCTTTTAAAAGGCCTAAAAAAAAGTCTCTTTACAGATACTGGCTACAGTATTCCCCAATATATTTGTCCCACAAATTTTTATTTAATGAAGCATATATTAATATTTTGTAGAACTAATGTTTCCTAAAATACAATTTGGGAACAAATCTCTGTGGCATCTATTGAATTTTCAGCTACATTGTCATTTCATGTACTTTGATATTAAAACAGGTTCTGGGATTCCGAAAGATATATATTTCTTATTAATATTTATATTATATCCAAACATTTCCCAGGGATTATTGTCAAGTTTCACTTTAACATTTAACCCATTGTTTAGAAATATCTATAGGGTAGTAGTAGAAGAGGTTTTAGTAATGGTAATCCTCAGAGCATTTAATTTAATATATTCAGTGAGGCAGACCCAAGAGCCAATTGGTGATATTTATTTATTTTAGATAAATCCTATGTTTATATTTAATTCTTAAGATAAATATGTGATTATAAGCCACACTGTATATAAGATCGAATTTTACATGAACTGTTGTGTATGAAATTTCTGATTTACAATAGAATAACGACATCTCAGTCTAATACTGTGTTGGCAGTGGTTTCATAGATTAATAACTATGATCAATGACATATTTTTGTTTTTCAAACCCTGTCTTGATTTAAACATCAAGTAGGATTTTAGGTCAATGTTTCATTTCTGATTTCATCTCCATGTTTTCAGACTTATTGTACACTATGCAAAATTCACTCTCTTCTCAGTAGAGTCATTTTGAGATTAACTCTGTAGCTTGTTTCAGCAAAAGCTGAGTGAAGGAAATTTAGATTCAATTGTAGTGTATGTAGAAAGTCCATTAAAATGCTGTCACAATGTACAAGTCGCTCAATAATTCAAGTGCTTCGCATCTACGTGAAAGGAAAACATTTAAAAAATCTCATTATAAAATAATGTTATAATTTGATTATCCTGTAAGAAAATTCATATGGTTTATAATTTTTAACTCTCTCTTGCTTTGACTTCAATGAAAGTGTACTTGTTCAGTCATTGTTGGCACTGTACCATTCTTCGAGTCTTCCGCTTCTTTCAGTGTTCCTTTAGGGATTCTCCAAGATACTGCCAACACGTCTCACTCATCCCCTCTCTATATAGTCACTTTGTATCCCTGATTTATAAAAATGGTAGAAGGGAGTAAAAATAGGTTCCAAAGGTTTTTGAAGATTAGAGGAGATAATTCAAGTGAGATGTCTAGGATAGGGTTGACATCATCATGTAGTGAGCTTTCCATGCCTTCACATGGTGGTTACTCCGTGTGGTGCATTGTTTTGTTGCTGTTGCTTTGTTATTATTATTGGATGCTTATCAAGTGCTTAAATCACTTAATCTCAAAAGTTATAATTGTTTTTGTCATGAGTACATATGGCTTTTCTCACTGAGACATAAGCAATATACCAAAGTTTACATTGGTAGTAGAATTCAAAATCATAATCTATTTACGTCTTGCTATACATTTTAGCTTTGTAGGAAATTAAAACATTTTGCCATAACACAACCACCGATTTAATGTCTCTGGTCAGGGTCATTCTCTCCATACTCTGGTACCAAATTTTCAATTTCCTGTTGACCTTTCTATAGCTTGTTTTCTTGGCTACTCAAGCAAATGCACACAACATTGGGGCTATTTCTTATGCAACATTTATTTTTCTCCTCTTGCATTCTCTATTTTATTAGTTCCATTATCATTGTACATGTTAGTTTTAGAAGCTTGAGGTAATGATAATAATAATTAAATAATTTATTTGTGTTGATTCTGTTCTATGTACCACGTGTTCTGTTTGGTAATTCATAAGTATTATCTCATTCTATCCCATAACACCATCATGGTTTAAGTTTTCATACTGTTCTCATTTACAAATGTTTAATGGAGTCTTAGGTTAATTGACTTGTCCAGATTCACCAGTTTGTAACAATGAGATTTTGACTCAAACCTACACATTCTACCTTGAGAGCCAATAAATTAGTGATCAAACTATTTAACTCTATAGAATTCATTTTCAACAGAATAACATAACTACATCTACATTACCATGTGACCATCATCACCATCCATGCCCAAAACTTTTTCATATTTCCCAACTGAAACTCTACGCCCATTAGATATCAGTCCTCTGTTTCTCTCTTCCCTCTGCCCTGGCAACCACCGTTCTACCTTTTATTCTTATTAATGTGACCGCTGTAAGTACTACATATAAATAGAATCATGAAATATTTGTCCTTTTGTGACTGGCTTATTTCACTTACCACAATAGGGTCTTTAAAGTCCCTATATTGATATGCTGTAGTGTATATCAGATTTTTTTTTTGCTTTTTAAAAGCTGAAGAATATTCATATATTGTATATATATATATATATATATATATACAATTCATATATTGTATATATATGCCATGTTTTGATTATTCACTGATGGATCAGGGCAATTGACCTCCTTCCACCTCTTGACTATTGTGAATGATGCTGTAGATATCTTTTTGATCTGAGATCCTGTTTTCAGTTCTTTCAGATATGAATTGGTGTATCATATAGTAGTTCTATTGGTGATTTTTTGAAGAACTGCCATATTGTTTTCCATAGAGGGCTGCACCTTTTTGCATGCCCACAAATAGTACACAAGAGTTCCAAGTTCACCACATCCTAGCTACAACTTCTGCTGTTTTATGTGTATGGGTGATTTTATTGTAGCCATCCTAATGGGTATAAGATAATATCATGGTTTTGATTTTCAGTTCCCTAAAGATTAGTTTGTCGAGCATCTTTTCCTATGTTTGTTAGCCATTTCTATTTTCCAGGGGAAATATCAGTCGAAGTCCTTTACTTATTTTTTAAATCAGTTTATTGTTGTTAAGTTATTGGAGTTCTTTGTAAATTCTGGATATTAATGCCTATGAGATATATTATTTGCAGTTTTTCTCTCATTCTGCAGGTTTTCTGTTCACTCTGTTGATTGTGTCTTTCGATGCACATGCTTAATTTTGATACAGTCCATTTAATCTATTTTTACTATTTTGTGCTTTTTTTGTCATATACAAGAAATCATTGCCAAATCCAGTATCATGAGGCTTTTTCCCATGTTTCTTTTGTATTTTATAGTTTTAGGTCTTACATTTATGTCCTTGATCCATTTGGAATTAATTTTTATATGGTATATAAGTCCAAATTTTTGTTTATCCATTTATCTGTTAATGGGCACTTCAGTTGTTTCCAGTTTTTGGCTATTGTAAACAATGCTGTTATGAACATGAACAAGTCCATGCTTTCATTCCTTTTGAGAATATGCCCAGAAGTGGAAATGCTGGATCATATAGTATTCTGCATTTAATTTTTGGAGGAATTTCTGTGCAATTCTTTCACTTTGCTATCATATGCTTCTATTTTTCTATTATCTATCTATCATCTATCTATCTATCTATCTATCATCTATCTATCATCTATCTATCATCTATCACTATTTTTAATTTAGTCTCACATTATTTTAATTTTCTATCAATCTTTTCTCTGAAGGTTATAGCACTTAGGTTATTTTCTTCATTACACTGCCCCCCCCCCCCAAAAATCGTTCATTCCATTATTTACACACATAGAAAATTGCTATAGCCTGGTTTTACTATATTTTATTTTATCTAGTTATTTTGTTTCCCTTTCTTCAATCCAGTAACCCCAACATACATAGTATCTGTTCTCTCTTTCTTTGATTCTTTTAATTACTCACTGTATATTTGCCTCCTGATTTAACTAGTTCTCATTTCCAGGCCAGTCCATCCCACATGGTCAGCACTTTAAGCACTCTTTTGCCTACATTCTTTTCACACATGCCTTATTGCCCAACCTGTTCACTGCTTGGCAAACTTTATCCAAGGCTAATACGAATTTCTGCTTCCTTGTCTACAACCAAATGGATCTACATTCCTACAGAACAAAGGTCTTTAATCCATGGGCTAACTCTAGCCTACCACTTATTTTTGCAAATAGGGTTTTATTGGAACAACAGCCATACCCATTTATTTATGTATTTTCTACGACTGCTTTCATGTTAAAACAAAAATTACATAGTTGCTACAAAAACCTATGACCCACAAATCCTGAAATATTTACTATCTAACTTTTATACCATATGTTTACCAATCACTGCCTATAACAAATCTCTCAAAATAACCACTGCAAATTCAACCACGACTTGGATATCAGTTCTGCCCAGCAATGTTTCTACATTTTTTGAGTTATCTCTATTTCCATAGTCCACTATTTCAAATGATCTCCATTGTGCTTCAGCCTTGATTCATCATTCAAAGTGAAAATTATTTCCATTAATTTTATGTTAACCCAACTGATTAACTAATATCTAGATTTATTGCTTCTAATTACTTCCTTTCTTAATAGGAAATAATCCTCTAACTCAAGCATGATTTCTCAACTATGTGCAAGCTCATACTCCCTTTTTCATATACTTTACTCATCAATCTGTTCTTTCTTAGCCTTAATTTCTTCTACTCTTCTTCCTATTAATAATCAAATATAGATACGATTATCTATCTATCTATCATCTATCATCTATCATCATCTGTCACAGTACATAAAATATATATGAGACCTCCCTTGAACCCACCTCTCCCTTGAACCCACAACTCTCTTTATCCCTTTCACAATCACTCTTGAATGTTTCTACTACCTCTAATTAAGTTAGGTGCTAACTATAATTTGGACTTACCCCCACTCTTCCAAGATATTTTTATATCATCTGTGATTTGCTTCTTGCTATTTTCCACCTTTTTCCTCCTGAGACTCAATGTCCACCCTTCACCGTTGAACATTTTTTAAAGCACTTCTCACTTGAATTGACCTATTCCATTTTCCTCCAACTACTTTTGATACTTCTTTGAGTCCTTGATGGACTATATGACCTATGGTGGTATGGTAGTGGGAGAAATGGGCACATACAAGAACATACCCCACAGAAACATTTTATATAACTTAATGTTAAGGATATTCATCCAAGTGCTTCCACTACTTATTGTATAACTTGAGAAAATCTCTTACTTCTGTTGGCTACATCTATAAAATGTAGTATAATAATTATACCTATCTCTTTTTTAGGATTAAATGAGTTAATATATGTAAGTACTGCAATAGTGCTGTGCACATAGTAATAATGTCTATATACTATAAGGTTTTAGGAATGGCCTCCAAAACTTTCTGTTAAACACCTCAAGGTCAATGGATCTTAAGATTTTCATAATTGGATAATGTCAAAAAAACTGTTAAATGTCTTAAAAGCCCTTTCATAGTTTTCATAGTTGACCCTACTTTCCTATCCAGTCTTATCTTGTACTTAACCAATTGAACAATCAACCTTTTTCATTTCTATTAAGAAACTGAATTTAAGTTTTAAAATTTACATTAGGCACACCTCTTTGAAACCCTCTAGCCATCTGTTCCAATCAACAAATCTTATTAAATATCTATTTATTTAAAAGGTGATAAAATCAACCCATATTTAAACATTATTGCATAAATAAGAAAATTATGATCATTGTTTTTCACTTTGAAGAAAAATTACAATTGTACAGAAAGTATTTGGTCATATTAGGAACTGCTCAATATATGTTTTGGTACATGATTTTTTAATGAACAACAATGAGTAATTAGAGTTTGAAAATAAAGTATAATTGAAACAATTTAATAGTGAAAGAAATATGATATTAAAATAACTAATAAAATATTTATGGTAGGCAGAAGCTCTCCTCCACTTTTAAAGATATCCACATCCTAGGGGCTCCTGGGTGGCTTAGTCGGTTGAGTGTCTGACTCTTGATTTTGGCTCAGGTCCTGATCATAGGTTCATGGGATTGAGCCCTGTGTTGGGCTCCGTGCTCAGCAGGGTGTCTGCTTGGGATCCTCATTCTCTGTGACCCCATCCATTCCATAAATAAATCAATATTTAAGAAAAGAATATACATATCCCAATTCTTGGAATGTGTTAATATGTTATATGGGAAAATTAACATTACTGGTATAGTTAGGCTTGGGGACCTAAAGATAGAGTCCCCTGTATTATCTTGATGGGGTTAGCTAATCATAAGGGCCCTTAAAAGCAGAGAGCTTACTTTGCTGAAGCCAAGAGGAAGCCACAGAAGGGAACTTCAGAGAGATTTGAAGGATAAGAAGGATTAGACATGCTATTGACGGTCATAAGATATAGAGGACCCGAAGCACATACCATAGAAGGGGCCTTCGGAGCTAAGGGTGACAGCAAGGAAACTTCAGTTCTACAATTTTAAGGACTAAATTGGGCCAAGACCTGCATGAGCGTGGAAGTGGATCTATCATAGAGCCTCTAAAAAAGAATGCAACCCAGTTGACTCCCTGATTTTAAGCTTTGAGAAACTCAAAGCAGAGGACCCAGCTGAACTACAGTATACCCAGATGTTTGACCTTAGAAATTGTGAAATAATAAAATTTGAGTTGTTTTAGATTGCTAAGTTAGTAATAATAATTTGTTAGGACAGCAATTGGAAATTAATGAACATTTTATTACTATAATTATTATATAACTTATTAATCAGTATCTTTGCACAGAGGAAAGTATCCATTCATGCAGAGTTACTTGTATAATAAAAATGATCTTCACCATCATAAGTATTTTTGAATATTTTGAAATTTGAAACTTTGATATTTGGCTATTATGAAGTCAGTAACAGAATATTTGATCATCAGTGTTTTACAGACTCATAGATATTAAAAGACTGTGCAGATTGTATATTATCTCTCTTCAAGAAGTTACAACCTATTAAATCCCAATGTTTTATTTATATGGGTCCTTTTAAATGGATTTGAAGCATGACTCTGAAGCTTATTATGCTAGAAGATTAATTTTACCCAGTTAATCAATCACGAAGTCAGTGATAAACACTGAGCACTACCATGCACAGAAATAGAATAAAGGCTTAAGGAATTTTCGGAATGCCTTGTGCAGAAATCATGTAGTATTCTTTTCAACACAGCAGCAAATTAATTCACTTCTGAATTTGTAAACCAACGAGTATAAAATATACCAGGTACTAGGATACTAGGAAAGCTCAGAGGTCAATAGATGCATCTTCTGCCTTAATTCTCTGTGTAGATTCTTACCATAATAATAGAAGAAAAAAAAAAAACTTGCTCAGGTAGTGAATTATTGTTTCAAAAATTATTTTCAGCTATTGCCACAAAATATATTCAATCCTGCTATCTTCAAGTGTGAATCTCAGGAAGCATCTTTCTACTCAATAATGCCATGGATATCATTAGTGATGGAACAGAATGATTTTTTTTAATCTTCCCATCCACATGTGAATGAGTTCCTCTTCAATAACAGCATTTGTATTCTTTGTCTCCTATGTTCTAGCAGCAGCAATACATGGATTAAAGACACTATTTGAAACATAGCACTTGTGAGGCTTTAATTTTTACTTAAAATACAGCAGAGCATCTTAGGAATGACCTGATAATAAAGATAATTAATACCATGAGATTTGGAAAGATGGAACATACAGGCTTAGCAAAACTGCTCGTCTAGTAAAGTTTATTATCTCCTTTTAACTAACTCAACGAATGGTCATCAGAGTAGAGCAAAGTGAGAGTTCCACATCATTTCCCCTGACTGCATTGCCTATCTTATCATTTGTCAGAGTCCTCTGGTTTGGAAAATTGTAAATGGACTCACTGTGTTAGATTCAGAAAATATTATCAATACACACACACACACACACACACACACACAACCTTTAAACTGACTGGCTTTAGAAATGCTTAGACTACAGTGGCTATAATCGGTGTCCTCGAGCTAACTGTTGTGGAGGGCAGTTAGCTTTCTTCATTTCATGACCACAGACAACTTGTTTAACCACATGTGGCTGCATTTTTAAGCTCATGTGAAGAGAGAATCCAAATAATCCATTACTTTCCTAATAAAGAAAATACTAAAGGTTAACCATGATGGTCTTCTTTCAATGTAAAGAATAGCCCGCTACCTAAATAATTTATTTCAAAAGTATGCACAGACATGAAACTTTTTGATGACTGTGTGATTGTATCCTGCTGTCATAGATTGCGTACCATCCTAAAGTAACATCCAGTCCTTGAATACTGTGCAAACAAGGTGAAAGACATCTTTAAAGAATGCCATATCTTGCAGTTTATTTGCTGGGCAGAGAGAAGAGCATTAGTACCAGAGCACAACAGAAATCTCTTTTTAGTCAGTCTTTCCTACGTTTCAATCACAGCTCATCAGGTGTTCAACAAACTTGATGGAATACTTGCCATGTAGAGACGTTTTTCTCCAAAGGCTTTTTTATTATTATTATCCATACTATATTAGCTAGGTAAGATACTTATTTATATAAAACATAGTAATAAATGATATATTCAACTACAGTTTCACCAGAATGTATCAGTCACTGAAAATTCTGATTACAGTATGTTTAAAACTGAATGCTGTTCTGGATAAGAGATCTTAAATCTGAGACCGAGAATGTCTGCAAGGAGGAGAGGATTTTGCTTTTCTATTAGGAGCACAGAGTGATAAAACAGAAGGATCTCCTGATATTGCAGAAATGATTCTTTCTCTTATTTCTCTGAGGAAGTTTTCCTTTAAAGAAAATCCCAGACCCCAGGAAAGCATAAATCTAAGAAAGACTGTCAGGCTCCATTCATTTCTCCACAAAATAAATGTGCTTTGAGTGATACTTAAACCCAAATGGTATCCCTACCATTTGGCAATTATGCTACATACCAGCTGTGGAAAGATTAAAGGGAATAATATAGTTCATATAGAAAATGTATAGTTTACTCATCACTCTTGTCCTCCAAGAAACACTCCTCCCTCTGCAAGAAATGCACAAGCAACAAAAATCTAAACACTAAGATCTTTACAAAAGTTTTTCTTTTTTTTTAACTGGGACTGCAAAAATGCTGCTTATTTATTTTTCATCTCCATAATGTGACAAGTGTAGCACTTTTCATCACCTAATACCAATCCCTGAAGCTGCTTAATGAAACATAACCACTGCCATTTATCATTATTTTCTAACAGTTCTCAATATTTCCAAATTCCTATCCAATGGAACTAAAATTAATGTATTCACAGAGGCTCTGATAACCTATCCACTACTAAAAAATATGACCAAAATAGAATTTGCAACAGTCACCGATTCTGTTATTTTATCAGGGTTTGTTTGGGTTCTTCTAAGAATAAATAAAATATTTGTTTATATTGAAGATGTTGTATAAACATTGTCCCTAAAGACAACCTATGATAATAGTCGTGCTTATGCAGTTTACGCTTAGTTTTTTAAAATTATTTTCTGTGTCATTTTCCGAATTAAAATATGACTGAAGCTTAAGAGAAATAAACTTCTTAAATTTCTAATTACTATTTGAGTCATTTAGAAGTGCTAATTTATCGAAGTTTTATCTCAGTAAAATCTAAATTGAAAGTTAGCATTACTTAAGAGGTAAAGAAATCAGGGCAATTTTGTCTCAATTGAGGAAAACCGATGGTCTTTGTATATTCATCTCCATCTGCCAGCTTGAAGACTTTCTTTTTTTAAAGATTCTTTTAAAATTTAAATGTAGTCTCCATGAAGGCTTTGTAGTGTCCTTTGACATAAAACATTGAAAGGTGGACATTGGCCAGGCCATGTGAGGATAGCTGCTGACAGTGGCGGTTCTAGATCCTCTATCTTAAAGGAAGAAACAAGTGTCGCCTGGAAATGTCCTTCCTAGTCTCATCTTTAAGAGGTGCTTCTCTCTGACTTAGGCTGGTTTTGTGTATTATTTACTATATTTATCCCATTAAGTGAGATTAATAATTAGAGGCAAGATTTAGGACAATAAGCTTTTTCTCCCATCAATTTGCTTAAAAATAACAGGTAAACTTTTCCCCAGATCCTCAGAGATTTATATCTAGAAGTTAAGCCTAGAAACAAACAAGATGAAGATAGGAAAGGGATTTTTATCGCAAGGCTAAAAATAAAATGTATAATTAGTGCTTTAAGATGATGCATCACTATTTCAATAATCAGTTAGCCAAGTCTAATCTTAGCCTGTCTAAGGCATTCTGCACTACATCTGTATGATATGGTAATCTAAATTTGAACAGATGTCCTGAATGTTATGTCAATATTTGAATTGCTATTATGGCTATGAATCAATATTACTTTGTAAACATCCTTATTTTAAGAGGCTTGAATCATGGCACAGTGGTTAAATACACAGACTCTGGAGTTTAATTGCCTGATTTTATAACCCAGCTCCAGTATTCACTGACTATATCTCTTTTGGAGCCTTGCTCAACACCCTATTGCCATAGTTTGCCCATCCATGGAAAAGAAGTAATATTCATCTCATAATATAGTTGCAGGGATTAAATGTGTTAGTATTCAGTTTGAGATCCCATAACATGATGAACATTCAATTATAATTGCTTATATTTATTTATGTGTGCAGTAGCTCTTGCTTCCACATTTCCTTTTTGGAGTCCGACAAAATACATTGCACTAAAATATCGACTTTGTGAATGAGATGAAGGTATAGGGGTAGGTAGCAAAGTCATCTGAGTCAAACATCTCTTTGATCCTACTATCAAAATGGCTCAGGTAAAAAAAAAAAAATTCTATGTAAATGAGGAAGGGACTAGGATTGGGGACAAGCAAAGGGAATATCAGGTTCATCTATGTTGTTTGAGCTTTTACAATAAAAAAGTATTCTAAAAAATATCTTCAAGTTGAATTACTAGTCTATATCCAAAATATCTGTAAATAGAATATCCATATTTTTTTTTATCTCTCCTAGCTCGTTCATCACTATGGTGATGTATTCTGTTTATATTAAAACGAGAATCTAAATCTAACCTTGTGGGGGGGGTCAGTTATATGTCATAAACTATGGTGAGTTCTTTACATATAATTTAGTCATTTCAAAAATTCATGAGTTAGGTTTTGATATCACTACATAAACTAAGAATGCTAATATAGCAAGAGCCAAACATTCACAGCTAGTATATATAGGAGCAGGTTCTTAACCTAGGCACCTTGTCATTTAGTAATTGAGAATAGCCATTTAATAATATGCGGTCTCAATACCCAACTGAATCCAGGGTTCATCTCTTGAGCTTTCATTTGAGTTTTATTATAATGACTTCACAGCCCATCATGATTGCCCTCAGGTGTCTGGTCTGTCTAAATCCCCCCAACCCCCCATCCCCGGCTGTGTGATTTCCACTTCTCTTTCCCTTTCACACAGTTTAGAAGTTCAATTTTTTCAACATGTTTTCTTTATTAATTTGGATTATTAAAACACAACACTTTTGCGTTTGGCACACAGGCTATGCTAAAAATTAGGCTCATGTTTTCTATACTTCCAAATGGGTCTCTTAACTGTATTACATGGTTGTGACTAAAATCAGGTTTTGTCAAAACTGAGTGTTCATCTGAATCACCCTAAAAACTTGTTAAAACACAGACTGTTGGGCCATACACCTAGAATTTCTGAATTGGTATATATTACGTGGTGCCAGGAATTTGCATTTGGGCTGTAATGGGAGTGACCACTGGTAGAGACTAATATATTACATTTTAAAAATGCTTTCAATCGCTTTGTTTCCATGAATTCTAAGTATTTTTTAAAAAATTATTATGAACATTATTTTTAATCCTTGACAAAATTCTAACTACTTATATTAATTAGGAATTGATAAAATTTTGATTCTAAGACTATTTTTTTCCTTCTCCATTTTTTTAGGTGTTTTTAGATTTTATGGACTAAGGAAAGCATTAGTGGTACAGGAAGCTATACTCGAGTTTGTTCATTACAAATGTCTAATGTCAATCACTATCATTTGGCAGCTTGTAAAGTAGCACAGACTCTTAGCCAAACTACCCGAAGGTCAAATTCCAGTTCTACCATTTCTTACATCTGTCACCCTGATTAAATTAACCTCTGTGAGCCACAGTTTCCTAATCTAAAAAAGGGAAATAATAGTAGCATCTATCCTATTTGGTAGTTTTAGTGTCATATAGATTAATATATGAAAGGAACTTAGACATATTTACAGTGAGGGATATAGGAGTTTTAACTTTTCTTTGATGGTGGTATTATGCTTTACATAATGTTAAATATTATGCTTGTAGAGTTTATTAACTGATAAGGTATGATAGACACAACTATCAAGGATCAAATGGAATTCAAATCTCAGCTTGACATGTTTTACATTACTTTTATATTTTTAATTCAACCATAATATTTCTGGAAATGTTATGATTGGAATATTTCCAATACAAAAGCCTTCAAAAAGACCATATTAATAAAGCAACAAATAGGCTTTGCTACTTATGAGAAAATGAATTTCTTATTCTTGAGAGTATTGCATTCATTAAAAAAACCTATTTCAAATTCTTTAATAAACACAGTACTTATAAAACAGCATACAGAATCCACCTTTTGTTTTAAAACTCATTTTTTCCTAATCCTGTTCTATGTACTTTATAATTAAAATATAATCACCAGAATGGATCAATTGTTTGGCCAAATATTTATTTCTAATTTTGTGGAAGACTTGTCATTTTAATGCAAGAATAGCTAATAGTGCTAGTGTGGTAAAGAGCAGCATTTTACCTGATTAAAACCAAATTAACATAATCAAACTATTCTAGGAAAGTTAAATGCTGTACTGCATATCATTAGGCAGTTCCCAGAATGTTATAGTGCCCCATTTATAATAATTTTATTATGTGTATGGACATTTAAACAATTTGAGTGAAACATAATGCTTACTATGCATCTTCAGTGTGCTTTTTGTACCATGACCCTGCTGAATAGGCAATATGAAATCTTTGCTAAAAGAAATAGAGTAGCCAATAAGCAGATAGCTCTCAAAAATTTAAAAGTATGTGAACTATGCTAAAAGTGATGTTAGTGATTTGATGAAAGGCAGAGCTGCATCACATTTTTCTGTTTGGACTTAACATAGAAAGGGTTGGTAGGCATTTAAAAGTTTTAAGCAGAAAAGACACCTGAAAATGTTAATTGATGGATTAACAGTAATTAGATTGAAGTTGGCGAGATTGAAAGTATAGAGGGTTACAAGTTACGCAGTTAATCAATTAGTGCTAGGATCAGATGAATGATAGAGTCCTGACTTCACTTACCTACTAGTATGGACGGAGAAATATAATAGAAATTAAGAAGGAAAGGTAGAAGAAAGCTAATGAAATTAAACATTTATCTCCTCACCTCCTTCAAGACTCCCATAAGATGAGTGTAAAATAATAATCCCATAAAAGAGTTGGGCCATTAATGAAAGGAACCTTAAATTAATTTCTCAAAGACACAGAAAAGAAAAAAAGGTATTTCTACAATAAATGTATATAATAAAATACTGAGGACAAGCACTAAAATTAAAAAAAATATGAGCATATAAATTCCAAATCAGTAACAGGAAAATGAGAAAATAAAAACAAAACAAATCAACAAAATTTGTTCAAAAAGAAAACATACAAAAGCCAAAAAATAGTGAGCACAATAAAAGTTACAGAAACAAATTTAAAGACACCGATTATCATAATTGTCTTAGTCCGTTCAGACTGCTGTAACAGAATACCACAGACTGAGTGGTTTATAAACAACAAAAAATTTTTTTTTACGGTTCTGGAGGCTGGAAAGTTCAAGATTATGGCACCGACAGATTCAGTGTTTGGGGATGGCTTCCTAGCTCACAAACAGCTGAGTTTTCACTATGTCCTCACAGGGCAGAAGGGGTTACGGAGTCGGGGTGCTCTCTTTTATAGCCACGCTGATTGTATTCGTGAGGGTTCCACTCTCATGACCTATGCATCTCCCAAAGGCTCGATTTCCTAATAACCATTACATTGGGCAATAGAATTTCAACATAGGAATTTTGAGGAGACACAAACATTCAGACCAGAACAATAATAAATATAAGTGGACTAATTTATCAATGAAAAGAAAGAGAATGCCAGATTTTAAAAATTCATTTATATGAGATTAGGATGAATAAAATACTGTCTTAAAGGTAGTTGGATAAGTTAGGGCAAAGTTAGTCTCCAAGGCTGCCAGATAAAATACAGTGAATACAGTGCAGGATTTGGGAATATGTATGTGAAAAATTTGTTCATTATTTACCTGAAATTCTAAATTAACTGGCTGTGCTAAATTTTTATGTCCTAAATCTGGCAATGCTAGGAATACTGAAATGCCCATTCACAGCATTCTTTTATCTATCATCTATCTATCTATCTATCTATCTATCTATCTATCTATCTATCTATCATCTATCATCATCTATCTATCTATCATCTATTATTATGCATTCATTCATTCAGAGAGCACATGAGCAGGGGGAGGGGCAAGGGAGGAGGGAGAGAGAGAACTCCAGGCAGACTCTGCTAAATGCAGAGCCCAGTGTGGCACTCAACCTCACCACCCTGAGACTGTGACCTGAGCCAAAACCGGGAGTCAGTTGGATGCTCAGCCAACTGCCACCCAGGGCCCCTCATTTACTGCAATCTTTAAGTTATTTCTATTCTTTCTCTTTTCAAAGTAGATGTTAAGATATTCAACAAATATTTAGCAAGCAAATAGGTGTCAGCACTGAGGAAGGCAGTGAAAATAAAAATATATATTTGTATACAAAATACGAATTGTGATTGATGTAGATTGATTGATGATGTAGATAGATGTCGTTTTTTTTTTTTTTTTTTTTAGATGTCGTTTTAGATATAGTTTCTTGAATAAGCTATTTTAGGTTTACCTGAGTATAGTAATAAAATAAAGGCAATGTATATAATGGGAGAATAGGGGGAAATAAGTGTAACAACATGTTGGTATTTAATTTACAACAATGTATTGTCCCCAAAATGTCCTGTTTTAAAAAATAAAAGGTAGGGGCACCTGGGTGGCTAGGTGGGTTAAGCTTCTGCCTTTGTCTCAGGTCGTAATCTCAGGGTCCCGGGATGGAGCCCTGTGGGCTCCCGCTCATCAAGAAGTCTGCTTGTCCCTTTGCCCCTTCCACTGCTCATTCTCTGTCTCTGTCTCTGTCTCTGTCTCTCAAAAAAATAAAATCTTAAAAAAAAAAAAAGGTAAAATGACAGAGAAAGTGAGCAAGAGAGAGACAATTACAGTGAATATGATTAATACAAAGTATTATAGAAGTTTAAAGGGAGAGACAAACTTAGGCCCCAGCTAAGGCCTGTATGTTTTTGAACCCTAGGGACTGGGGACATTGCCTAGGTTGCTCCTAGGCTGGATGAGACTCAGAATGCAATTCATTGATAAAAGCATATTTTTCTTCAGCTTTACAAATTTATCCCAGATTTACAATTATTGCAATAGACAGAAATCATAAAGCCCTGAATGCTCCAGGCATTTGTGTGTTGCATGAGCTCCTAGGCCCATTTATGTGTGAAGAAGCAGCTAGGAAATCAGGCCTAGATTTAGCACCTGAGCTAATGTCAAGTTTGCTTTTCCGCTTAGAGGGATATGGTTATAATCTACTTTATTTAAACTCTGAAGCAGTGTGTTCACTACCTTAGATGCATGTATGAATCATCTGAAGCGCTTTTTAAAAATATTGATGCCCCGGCCCTACCACAGATCAATTAAATCAGACTCTGAGAAAGAGGCCCAGGCATCACTTGTTTTAATGCTCCTCAGGTGGCTATAATACGAAACACACACTAAAAACTACTGCTTCTGAGAGTCCTATTTTCTCATTTAGTACACCTTAAAAGCAACTTCAAGCTGTGCCAACAATACTCTTTGGGTTCTGAATTACCTGTTTGTCTAGCTTTCCTGACCATCCCCACTAGGCAAATGGCAAATCGTTCTTATGTTCACAAGTTAATAAAATGCCAAATTTACCCTGACTACATTTAACAAAATGCTTTTGCCCAAAACAACCCCTTTTGACCAAGAGGTTACTTCAATAAAAGTAAAAAGTCTAGTCTACTCTTTTATGACAAAGGAGAAAAGTCAATGACGTTCCCGGGGTATATGTGATATACTAGCCTTCCTTCATTCTGACACTATCCCTTAAATTTATGTAAAATATTAATTTCTCCAGCGAATTACATTTATATGACAAATTAAAGGAGCTTTTAAAATTAAAACTTAAAAAAATGCTGCTTTTGAATTCAACATTGAGTATATCTGTATCTATGTGTTTTTTTTTCCCCCAAAATCTCTACACTTAAATTTCAAGAAAAGAGCCAATGAACAAAACCCCAGGAATAATGTTAATGAATTTTATGTTGATATCTATCTATGCTATATTGTTATTCTATGTACCAGGGGTCGCAAAGTGTGGCACACTGCCTGTTTTTGTACATAAAGTTTTATTAGGACACACCGATGACCATGTGTTCACAGGCTGCCTAGGTCTGCTTTTACCCTACAATAACAAAGTTGAGTAGTGGTGACAAAAATGCTGTGGACCAAAAAGCCTAAAATATTTACTCTCTGGCCCTTTACGGAAGTTTGTCCAAACCTGCTGTAGATTTTTTTTTTTTAATCTATTACGTAAGAGAACTTGAGGTAACTACTTCCCACAGATGAGTCTTTGACAATTCCTTGTGATAAAGGGAAACTGTGTTATTTGTGAAACAGGTCTATTCCTCAATCTGAAATAATCTTCCAGTTCCTCTCTTTTTTCTCTCTGTCACCCATCCTCTTTTCCCTTGTCTTGTTTGTTTTGTTGTTGTGTCGTGTTTGTGCTCCCTCCGACCCTGCCCTTCTGTGGTAGTTTCCTATCTTTCCTGGACTATTTAAAAAGCGTACTTCCTTGACTTTTAAAATGATTCCCATATCTCCAGAAATCAAGTGCTGAATTTTCTTTGCTTTCCCTTGAGATCGTTTACCGAGTCTGGGAAAGATCATTTAAGGATGATTTAAAGAGTCATTAAAATAAAATAAAAATTCGGATCATGCTTCACGTAGCTTTCTATTTTGTCTCTAAATCTGGCAGGATTCCAAAAAGATGGGTCTGTGCTAGGAACCTGGTCCTGAATCAAGTATTGGATACCAGCCAACCTGCTGGCATGGTTTAGCACATGTTGAATATTCGACTAACTTGTTATTTATGAGGGGCCTTGGGCAGATGTTATAATCAGGTGAAAGAAGCCCAAGAGCCAGGTACCTATATGGAGTAAACAATTGTGGAAATGCACTCACAGGTAGACATGTATTTGGCTTTTTCCACAAAAGAAGGGAGAGAAATCAATTGAATCTCTTCCAGTCAGAATTCATTTGCAAGTCCATAGACAAGAATTACTTTTCATTGGTATCGGTTATCTACAATTTACAGAGCACTAAAATATTTCAAAGGCAGCAAAAGCCTGAGGGCAGATAACCCTGCAAGTCATGTTATAAATATTGAATAATTTTCCATTGGAGACACCTAATAATTCCTTTGCTCATCCCCAACTTATTTACCAAACTGTAGTACTAGAAATCAGTATGTGGCCCGAGCAACACTGAAATAGTACAAAAGGAAAATCTTTAGACAGAAACTACAAAAGCCTCTGTCATTATTTTAATTATGGAGTCAAGAAGAAACCAATTTAATTGGAGAACAGATAATATTACTAAACCATTATATATTTTTGCATTGGTATCTATATGGACATGCATAAATATAGGTGTATGAATATTAGTGTATGTTCGCGTCAAAGAAAGGGTGTTTTTGTTTTCATTGTTTATAGCAAGTAACCAAATCAAGAAATTAAAAGAGTAAGCATTTTAAAGTTAATGTAAAGGCAGACATTGTGGTTTTTCTTTTTCCTTATAAACTAGAAAGTCAGGCATTGTTTTCAAAATGTATTTATTACATAATTCTGCAGCTCATTTGTAAAATGAATGTCTTTAAAAATAAGGAGTTTGTAAATTCATTTGCATCTGAAAACATACATGAGAAGGACAAGTACTTAAGTAATTCTCTTTTACTATTTATTCATAATGTGGAAATTAGAAATTTTACATTTCTGTCGACTTTAGAAATTGAACAGATTTTAATACATTTTTTCTTATGTAAACATATTCATAGCTCATATGCATTTAATTTGTCTTAAAATTAACTTGAGAAGAGTCAGTTTAATGAGAAAACAACTTTTCACCACACAAAGTTAGCTTGAACTTACCTTTGATAAGGTATTTCTTAGGCTTTTTCTAAACATTGGTCATACTCTATCAAAGGAATATATCTCTACAAGCTTTGCTATTACTCATATTAATATAGTCACAGATTTTGTTTTGTGTATACACACACACACACACATACATTCTTGCATGTGGTGAAAATAAAAATGTCAGCTGAATGTCATAGTAAGCTTTGCATTTCAGAGAAAGGCAACATCTCTTTTCCTCATATTTTTCCATTACCTTGCAGCAGTTAGGCAATTTTTCCCCCTTTCAAGAAGTAGATTTTAGCGCATAAAGTTGTGTGATGAAATTGCCTTCATTTCTTCTCCACCAAACTACTGAGTGCTTTAGCAGTTTCTTTTTTAAGAAGTCTGCGTCCTAATACTCCTTGAGAATGTATGGTCATGGTTTGACATTGTCATATCCACTTCACACCTCATAAGTGCCATCCTTTATTTTTTGTCTTTTCAAGGTTTTTTTAAATGCTAGTTAGTTAACATACAGTCCAATACTGGTTTCAAAAGTAGAATTTAGTGATTCTTCACTTGCATAATCACACCTGTAGTATCACAAGTGCCCTCCTTGATCAGCCGTATTTCAACTGCCATGCATTTGCCAAAGACTCATTAGTCCAATTTATCAAGCCCTTTTTCCTTCTGAACTATAGAGCTTCTGAATTATATTTCCTTTTCCCTCATTGAGACCTCTACCAGAATATCCCCAAATTACCTCATACTCCTATGATTTAAAAATTTATTACTTCCTCTGTATGTGTTTGCTGTCTTATAGGCCTAATTTCTACTGATGGCAAACACAATCTACACCTAATGTCCAAGCTTTCCAGGCTTTCTATTTACAATGCTTATATAGTTTGCCTTCTATTTTTTCTATTTCCTAAGTAATCTTTTGTCAACTTGATGATAAACTATTGTTAAAACATGATGTACATCCATGGGGCACCTGGGCAGTGCAGTCAGTTAAGTGTCCAACTCTTGGTTTCGGCTCAGGTCATGATCTCAGGGTCATGAGATCGAGCCCTGCATCAGGCTCCACGCTCAAGTGTGGAGTCTGCTCAAGACACTTTTGTACTTACTGTGATAAATAAGACGCAGAGTAGCTGAGATATTAAGAAGCAAGATGTCTGTGAAGTCTTGACTAAGTTATTCAGTGACCAGAAAAAAAAGATGTATGCTTATGTTCATAAGTAGGAACTTTTAACACCAAGCTGTCCAAAGGACCCAGGGCTCATAGATAAACTTCAGGAAGAAATTAACTCAAGCCCAAACTTCCACTACAGAAAATTTTAACATTAAACTTGAGGCTTGGGATCCCTGGGTGGTGCAGCGGTTTGGCGCCTGCCTTTGGCCCAGGGCGCGATCCTGGAGACCCGGAATCGAATCCCACGTCGGGCTCCCGGTGCATGGAGCCTGCTTCTCCCTCTGCCTGTGTCTCTGCCTCTCTCTCTCTCTTTGTGACTATCACAAATAAATAAAAATTAGAAAAAAATTTTTTAAACTTGAGGCTAAGGAAGAGTACTATAGTCCATAAGAGTACATTTCTGGATTTGTTCCAGACCAAACTACTATGCTCAATGGCTATTGAACTACATTTCCCATATGGAAGTACTACAGTTTTTCTCTGTGGCTTATCAAGCTTGCCTGATAATTGTATCACACTTGATTTACATTTTTTGAAGCTATGAGCATACAAAGTCATGATGTGTAGATAGGCTTGGTATGTCATTCATGTCATTACTAGATAGTGCCCCTAATGATTGATTATTGTGGAAATTAAAAATCCTACCAACCAAAGACCTCTCTGTCCCAATATAGAAGACAAAAAAAAATGATTTATCATTGACTATGCATATCAGATTTCATGCATGAAGGCAGTCTTCAGAAGACTTAAGTTCTTGACAGAATTTCACACGATTCTGTATAATAACAGAGGAAAAAACAATTAAAGCTGAGTTAATTTCTGAGTGATGGGCGTACAATCCTAGGGTTAGAAGTTTCTCAACCTTTCATGTAATGTCAAATGTCAAGCCTATTATTGGGCTTATTATGCTTTCATTGATATGGTAATTGTTCTTACTTCATAAGGTCATATAAAGATTAAATGAGTTATCTGTAAAATACTTAGAACAATGCCAACACACAATTGCTGTGTAAATATTGGATTAGAAATCATTATATGGCTATGGCTTCACAGATGAATAGTATATCTTTTGTAATTTAAATGCAAAAAACAAAACTTTCATTGACAACCACATATTTGACTGATGTGATAAAATTGTAGGGAAAGATTATTTAGGGCTCAAAAGTACTAAGAGACCTATTCTCAAAGGAGTTACATGAGTCTTAATTTTGACTATAATCAGTATAAGGATAGATTTACTTTCTTGTAATCTGGTTAATTTTTTTTGTTTGTTTGTTTTTGTTTTTTTTTTTTGTAATCTGGTTAATTTTAAATGATTTGGTCAAAGTCTTTAAAAATTAAGCAATTTTTACTTAGGCAATCTTAACTCTGAGAAGTGTGATATATATACAAGTAACATAAACGAAAATTAATAATCTTCATAAAATACAAGCTACCACAAGAGCTTTAAGACATAATATGTAAGGCAATATGTGCTCACATTTTAACAGTAATTGTAAGATTGTAAGAAGATGGAAGAACTTTGTACATATTCATGTGCAAAATATTTGTAGCTAGCTTTCCAGAAAAAAAAAATTAAGTAGGACAAACTCAATTCACAAAGTGTTTTAACACCATTAGCTTCCATGTATTGTATTGGAGGCATGCCTTTTCATATGAAGCCTACTATTATGTTTTCTTGGTTTTTACTATAAAGATAATGCTTTAAAAGACTATTAAATTCCCTAAACAATAAAGTAACACATTTGGCCAATTTTATGATAATTAATATTGTAAGTTGTATTTACTTTGGGTAAGATAAATGTCCATTTTTCATTTAGGTTTCCAAGCATTCTAGGTGATCAATTTCACCATTGTACTGTGCTGTTTTTATTTTGTTGTGTTTTCCGTCAGCATTCTCTGCATGACTGTGTTTATGAGGATGATGAAAGAGAGTGGTGATAGTAAGTAACAGCTGAGTTGAGCACTTGTTCCAAAGTGTGTCACCTTTGAAGGGTATAGTTGGAAAGAGCATAGTGTGCCTAATATGACCACTCACAGGCATTTTAATCAATGTTCTCTTAGGATTAAGAAAGCATAGTGACCTGGTTCCTAGAGCAGTTTTATTGAAATTCTAATATACAATCACATTTGCCAAACTAGAAATCCAAATCTTTTTTTTTTTAATGCTGCTTATAGAAATTTGTTGTCAATGACAGTGTAGCATGTAATTGACAGAAGTAATCATAAGTAAGAAAGTGTTTGGAAAATGGATATTTAACTTACAATACTTTCCTTTTATTTCCAGTAAGGGAAGTAATTGAGATTAAATAATTTGGGATTAATTCCCAAAACTAATTAGTAAGCATACTAATTGAATTAATTGTATTTTTAATCATTTCCCTTTAAGTATTCAACAACGCTTAAGGAAATATTAAATTAAGCTAAATCACATTGTGCGTGTGTAGAGAGCATGGGAAGGAAGGGTAAAAGAACCAAGGTCTCTAGTAAAATATAGTCACTTATTAACTTAAAAAAAAAACCGCCTGTAAAACAAGATGTCACCACACATGTATTAGATGGTGAAAATTCAGAACAATCCAAAAAATGTCAGCAGGATGTGTAACCATAGGAACTCTTATATATCGTTGATGGGAATACTAAATGGTACAGCCACTTTGGAGGACAGTTTAGTGGTTTCTTACAAAACAACATCATTTTACCATATGATCTAGCAATTATGCTTTTTGATATTTATCCAAAAGAGCTGAAAACTAAGGCCACATAAGTATCTGACCATGGTTGCTTTTAGCAGTTTTAGTCATAATTTCCAAAACTTAGAAGCATCCTTTGGTAGGTGAATGGATATATACACTGTGGTGCATCCAGGCAATGGCAATGGAATATTATTAAATGCTACTAGAAGTGAATTCTCAAGCCATGAAAAAACATGGAAAAATATTAAATGCTTATTATTAAGTGAAAGACCTTAGAAGGCTACATTCTGTTTGATTTCTAATGGACTTTTAGCATGTCCACTGATTGTTGGGGGATATTGATAGTGGGGGAGTCTGTGCATGAGGAGGGCAGAGAATATATGGAAAATCTTTACTTTCTCTCAACTTAGCTGTGAACCTAACACTGCTCTAAAACATAAGTGTGTTCTTTAAAAAAAATACCCTGCCTCACACCAAGAAACAGACTCTTAACTATAAAAAACAGACTGATGGTTACCAGAGGGAAGGTGGGTGGGGGGTTGGGTAAAATAGGCCATGAGCTTTCAGGAGGACACTTGTGATGACCATTGGGTATTGTAAGAAAGTGTTGAATGACTAGATTGTACACCTGAACTAATATTATACTGTATGTTAACTAACTGGAATTTAAATAAAAACTTAAAAATAAAATTCCCTGTCTCTAGGAGAAAATCATGATTCTTAAAATATCCTAAGTTGTGGGGGCACCTGGGTATTTCAGTAGGTTGGGTGACTGACTCTAGATTTAGGCTCAAAGGTATTGATCTCAGGATTGTGAGTTTGAGTCCGGCATCGGGCTCCATCCTGGGTATGGAACATATATATTTTTTTAAATGTATTAAGTTGTAAATGGTATGCGATGTGTGTTTGTATTAGTGAATTCTCAAAGTTAGATTTGTATCTGAGGCATAATAAATTTACATTAGTTTTGTATATAACTATTATATACTTTTTGGTATGAACATTTAAGTAGAGTAACACAAAAATATTTATACTCCTATTTTTTTCACATTTAAATAGATCTTCCAGTTAAAGATTAAAGTTTGTTTTAATTCTGTTCAGACAACTTTCAATAAAGATAATTTTACCTCCTTCATACACAGTTTAACAACTTACAAATTAATATGTTTTCCATGTTGAATTTGATTCATATATACATACTAAATCAACATACTAAAGTTTTGACATATTCCTTATGCTCTAAATGCAAAATATTTTTCTAAAAATATGTGAAAGAGGGCAGGCTGGGTGGCTCAGTGGTTTACGCCGCCTTCCTCCCAGGGCGTGATCCTGGGATCCGGGATCGAGTCCCCTGTCAGGCTCCTTGCATGGAGCCTGCTTCTCCCTCTGCCTCTCTCTCTCTCTCTCTCTCTCTCTCTCTCTGTCTCTCATAAATAAATCAATAAAATCTTTTTAAAAAATATGTGAAAGAATTTTATTAACAATTATTGAACAGTTTGAGGAAAAAAACACTTCCAATATATATTCTAATAAATGGATAGAATTAACACTAAATTAAAACATTTAATTTTTATTCTTTGAATATCTAAGATTTCAGCTTATATTAGAACAAAATCAATCAAATTCTAAATGTAAGTGTTAAAAAGATAAATAATATACTTAGATTTGAATATTTTTGTGTTGAAGGGAATAGGTCATTTTTATTGATGGATGGAAGAGATGGAGAAAATTATAATTTCAAAAAGATAAAAACAGCCTTTGAAAAAAACATAATACAAAGCATAATTGGTATAATCTATAAATTTTAGCAATTACCATGTACTGAAATGGATACTTGTACTATAGGATATATAAAATGTAATTATCTTTGGTTCCATAGAGACTTGGAGAGGCACTGCCAACTACACAGGTGCAGCCACTTGAATGTCAGAGATTCTGCATCTTTCCCAGCCCCCAAGGCCAGATGGATTTTAACTGCCCTTAGAACGACACTGAATCAAGAATCACACGGCCCCAGTGTCACTGCATTCATGGGAATGATGATGGTATAGACACCACCATATAGGCATCTCATTTGTCTTATTCTCAGTGTCTAGAATAGGAACAGCAGAGGAGATCTCTTACTTGTCTCCTAGAATAGGAGGTAAATCCAAGAAAATATTTCTTTCCCTTAGCTACACCAATGTAACACTCTCTGTTGGTTAAGTTTTGAGAAAGGAATCTTATCAAAGCAGATAAATAAACAAACAAAAATGTCTTACCCCCCTGCCTGTGCTATTCATGGAAGAGTCTGGGATTTTCAAATATCTATTAATTGATGTTTATTTCTAAATATCTATTCTTCTTCATTAATAATGGTGGTTCTTTTTATTTCACTGAAAAGTCAGTAAATATTTAGTGTTTCCAAATACTGTTTTTGCTCCTTAACCCACTGTAAAAAAGAAGTCTACTCCATTTAGAAGATATTTGCAAATGACATGTTTGATTAAGGTTAGTATTCAAAATGTATAAAGAATTTATACAAGTCGACACCTAAGAAACAATCCAATTAAAAGTGGACAGAAGCATGGATAGATATTTCTCCAAAGAAGACATATAAATGGCCAATAAACACATGAAAAGATGTTTAGCGTCATTCCTCATCAGGGAAACACAAATCAAAGCAACACCGAGATATCACCTCATACCTGTCAGAATGCCTAAAATGAAAATGCAAGAAACAAGTGTTGGGAGGATATGGAGAAAAAGGAATCTTTATGCACTGGTGGGAATGCAAACTGAGGCAGCCACTCATGAAAAATAGTTTGGAGGTTCCTCAAAAAGTTAAAATAGAGCTACTCTCTGATCCAGTTATCATACTACTGGGTACTTACCCAAAAAAAAGTACAAAACCAAAAATTCAAAAAGAAACATGCACCTCTATGTTTATATGTTTATAGTACTGTCATTTATAGTAGCCAAATTACAGAAGGAGCCCAAGTGTCCATCAATAGATGAATGGATAAAGAAGGCGTGGTATATATATATATATATATATATATATATATATATATACACACAATTGACTATTATTCAGCCATAAAAAAGAATGAAATCTTGCCATTTTCAAAGACATGGATATAGCTAGGGAATATGAGGCTAAGAGAAATAAGTCAGAGAAAGGCAAACACCATATGATTTCATTCAAATGTGTGACTTAAGAAACAAAACAAGTGAACAATAGAAAGAGTGAAAAAGGGAAACTAAGAAACAAACTCTTACCTATAGAGACCAAACCTATGGTTTACAGAGGGGAGGTGGGTGGGAAGATGGGGGAATAGGTGATGGAGATTAAGGAGTGCACTTGTCCTGATGAGCACTAGGTCATTTGTGGAAGTGTTGAATCACTATATTGTACACTTGAAAGTAATATAATAATGTATGCTAACTATATTGTAATTAAAATAACATAAAATAGAGAAAATATCGATTCCAATGGGAAGGAGGTATATAATAAAAAAGGAGATCCTAGGGGCACCTGGGTGGCTCTGTCAGTTAAGTATCCGACTCTTGATTTTGGCTCAAGTCATGATCTCAGGGTCGTGGGATCCAGCCGCACACTTGGTTCCACGCTCAGTGGGGAGTGTTCTTGGGATTCTCTCTCTCTCTCTATCTCAAATAAATAAATCTTAAATAAAAGGAGATTCTAGATTTAAAGAATGTTACTCCATTTATTTACTAAAATTTTTCTTTAAGGTATCCAATTACCTACAGTTTAAGGACTTCAACGGGCATGTTTCATTGTTTATCTTACTTTTATTCTGCAACATTTCACATTTCCTCATACTCTCTTCTTTGAAAGTTTTTTTCCCCCTTAGTAGTACTTTCTTATTTTCTGCAACTTCTCAGGCAGTCCTTTTCTTTTTCCATTATGAGGTTTTTTTTTTTCCCTCTATTTGCCTAGAGTTTATTATTATGTTTATTTTGCCCTTTTCAAATAATCCATGGACAAATTTGCTGAATTCCATATATATGTTGATTTTAAAACTCAGTTCTGAAGATGAGAGAAGTAGTGAAGAAAGGACAAAAGGGATATTGCTTGTACGTAAAAATCATTGTGCTCCCTTTTCGCCCTGTAGCTTTGAACAAGTTGCTTAATTTCCCTATGCCTCAATTTCTCATCTATAAAATGATGACATTATATTGTCTTTCTTTTGGGACTGTTGTGAGGGTGAACTGATTTAATATGTATAAAGTTCCTGACACATAGGAAACCTGCATTACATGTGATTTATTGTTAATAGCAGATGTTCCTATTTATTACTAAAAAAAAAACCTATGACAGAAATTTTATTAAATCTATAAATTCCACAAAATTTTGCATACGTGTATAACTACTTCTTGTCCATTTTCATAGACTATAAATGCCTTAACTGGAATGCTTTTATTTTTATTTTCTTTGGATTGCAGGCAACCACTTGAACTTTCACGGAAATTTACAAGTTGAAAAATGAAAGTATTAATAGAGATCATTGTGTTGATGACAATACTCAACTAGATCAAAATTAGAGTGTAACAACTCAAACTGTATCCTCTTCACTCAAGTGTCAAATATTAGTTAACAGGTTCTCAGCGTTTAAACCCTAGTTACTATGGCCTCTCACCAGCATTCTGATCTTCACATTCTGTAGCCCCAGGTCAGCATCTCCAAACCGCACCCTACTCGTTACAGTCAGATGAAAGGAAACACAGACCCAAAGTCAAATACAGAAATCCCAAGTAGGGCTATTGGAATAGTCTGTGATCCTTTTTCACATGCTTCTCTCGAACATTCTCTCACTTCCTGATGCATACACATGTTCACACACACAATCACGGGCACATCATGTCGGAAGGCTCCTTTTGTGCCACTTCCATGGACACTAAAATCACTACCTATCCCTCTAGATTTGATTACTTCTCTTTTTTTTGGTCAGCGATTTCTTTGCTATCCTAAGAACATTTTTAGTATTATTTTTTACCGAGAACAGAATAACGCAAAATTCACTTAATCTGCAGCACAAAGTTTACGTTTTGTTGTAAAAAAGAAGCTCTTGACAGGATTGCTAAACACTAAAATTGCTGAACAACAGTAGTTATTTTGCTGTCTTTGAGAAATAAGACAGTCTCTCATCTCTCTAGAAGAGATTGTTTTCCGTCTTGTCTTGAAAGAGAATGAATACTGTTTTCCAACTCCATGCTTCTCAAACATATATTTAAAAATCTTCAGAGATCTTTTAAATCTTTTAAAATTATAGATTCTGTTAAAGTCTAATTGTCAAAATTGACAACAATTATAAAGTTGGTATTTTCCCTAAAAATATGTTCTAAAAATTTTTGACTGATGCAATACCTACTACTTTTTCATTTACAAATTACATTAGGCGCTGTATTTTCTATAATATATTTTGTATCACATTTGTTATCAGTGGTATATGCTACTTTTCAATTTACTATTTAAAGACACTATCATGGGGACAGTATAAGAAAAATCCTTTGTAAGATAATTATGTGAACATATTAGAGCATTTGCAGTTATTTTTTAAGACATTAAGCCAAGCAATTATTTTCACTAACTCTGATGTTGCCAGTGTTGCCCTGGTTATTCTGTGGGAAATATTGATAAAGCTGTAATGCATTGTTAGCTCAACGAGCTTATACTTCATTTGTGGAGATAAAATTTGCAAAGTTGAAACTTCAGGATACAAAATGCAAACATATATCATGGTATACACCGAGTGCTCTGAAAGGAGAGATAAACGAATATCAGAAAAATAAAGACTTTTATAGGAACACAAATACGAATTTAGCATCATTAAGAATAGAATTTTTAAAAATGCGAACACACATATATACAAATTTCTTCAAAACAAATTCAAAAAGAAAAAGCATACTGCCAGTTAAAAATATCTTATTCTATTTTGAAACCAGACATATATGAGTTCAAGTGCAAAATTCAACACAATCTAACCCTTTGCCTTCGGCAGGTCATTTCATCTCCCTGTGCTTCAAACCTGTGAACTATCTATATAGGAATGTATACTGAGGAACAAATTACTTTGGCATAGAGAAAATACACAGTAAATATGTTGTTGCTAGATTTGATACAAATGAAAATTTTCTATCCTACCATAAATATAACCCATTATTTTTATCTTATATATGTGTAAAGTATGCAAAGTAGGAACATAAAAATTATGTACCAAATATATTATCTATAAAAGATATCAGCTTCTTAATATTGATACAATAAATGATTCCTTTTCAATAATATTGTTTTAAAAATAACTCAATTCTTTTGTTACAGGAGATAACTGCAAGGCCACTGAATACAGCAAGATGAAAAGCATGCTTTTAGATTTACAAAATCAAAAATATATTACGCAAGAAAATGACAACCCTAACGGTGATGACATATCTTGGAAGAAGTTGTTGGTGGATCAAATGTTTAAATATTTTGATGCTGACAGTAATGGACTTGTAGATATTAATGAACTAACTCAGGTATGATTGATGATTAAATTAACAAGTTTATTTAAATATAGAATGCACAATATATTTACATCTGTGTGAATTTATTCGGTATTAATAAAATATATACTTAATCTATATTATCTGAGAGTGAGGACTAAACATATTTTTAAGTGTAAAATTTGACTAGTGTTAAATAAATAAGATTCAACTGAGTAGATTTTAAAGATATAATTGGCTTTATTGAACAATACATGAACTGGGCAGCATCCCATTAAGCAGATAGAGGGGGGGCTGGAGCAATTGTACGAAATGGAAAGTTTTTGTAGAGGAGAGTGTGGGAAAACAATTATTAGCAAAAAGAGAAAGATTGTTCCAGACAAGGCTGCTTTTCCTTTGAGGGTAAGAAAAGGGCCATTATCATGTAGATTACTTCATCTTCTTTTGGGGGTTGGAAAGGGCCCGTGTGGCAGACTTATTGGTGCTGACTGAAAAATTCTTGACTGACCTACTAAGACTATATTTCTGGGGGAGGTTGAACTACAAGTAGATTATATATTAAACCCCAGTTTGGGCATGTGGCCTAAGTGATGTCACTTTAGGTTTGTTTTTTTTTGTTTGGTTTTACGTTTTGGTATTGTTTCTCTTCTAACACTACTCTACCAGCAGTATTAATTTCAAGTAACATTATATGATGTTGTGTAGTTTAAAAAGAGGTAACTATTTTTGATAGGTTTTTCTACCTTAAATACCTAAAGGAATCAGTTCTTTATCTTAGAAAATGTGTATCTTCAGATGTATTCTGGAGCTTTTGTAATGTTTAATTTTCTATCAGTCAATAAAAATTTATGTATCCAATATTCAAGGGAACTATTCACCAGCAATTGAGCACATCTATAATCATAATATAAATAAATCATTTAAGAAGGTATCAAATTACTGAAATATTTTACTGTTTAAATAATGAAAGATCAATTAGGATATAGTCAATCTAGGTTTAATATGAAGTCCACATTATTAAATTTCATTTATTTGAAAATTGTCACCAAAATGAAACATGTAATGAGAAAATTGTTATTAAAGAAGAGAATATTTGAATAAACAGAATGTCTATTTAAGCCATTTTGGAAAAATAGAAATACTTTTATGTGTGTGTCATGAAAATAGACAGACTAGTTTGAAGGAAAATGTAATACCCAGATTCAAGAAGCCTAAACTAGTTGTAGTTAGAAGTAGAAATGTTAAATGAGACATAAGACTTCTCCAAAAAGGCATACAGGTTTTAGGGAGTAATGGAGAAAGGAAGCCAATCTAGACCAATCTAGGAAAATGATGATAGCACGGAGGAATTTTGCTTACTTCTTGATAATCTCTGTAGTGGGTATATTCAGGTGGATTTTTCTCCAATGATTAGCAGTTAATATAGTTTAAAAAAATCCATTAGTGTATCTCTGTAACATCATGCCATTCATCTCTTATGGTTAATTTTATGATTTCTCTTTAAAATCTGACACTGTGGGATATTGATTTTATTATACAAGAATTTCTTAGCTTTGGAATAGTGTAACTTAGCTTAGAGACTTTATGTCAAAGTGACTTTGTAACTAAGTTGATTATAGTTCTTCCCATTCCAGTTAATTAAAATATATATCATTTTCATTATCTTCTTTAATTCAGCCTGCATTCATCGACTAGTTACTAAATCCAGGCATTGGATTTTAAAGAATCAAATTCTGGAATTTTAGGTAAAATTATAAAACCTTTAATTAAAATATCTGTTATCACTTACCTCATCATTTATTTTTCAAGAAAGAAACTCTAGAATTTTATATTTATAGTGACAATGAGAAATGACTAGTTAATTAAAATGAATTTAAAATTAAGACTTGTCACCTTGATCTACGTGGGCCTGACATATTGGAATACGATGTGTTTTCGCTTTTATTTTTATTTTATATAGTATATATCACATATATCACATCTCCATACTAGTGTAACCACTGGTTGGGTACAAAACATCAATCTTACCCAATCCAGTTGTTATCATAGTAGCTACATCTAAATCCAAATAGAAAATTGTTCCTCACTAGAAAATGGCAGTGACACAGAAGTCTACCTGTTTCAGGTTTCTGCCACTTGAAGTTTGTGTTCGTTTCCCAGGGCAGCCATAACAAAGTAATGCAAAGTGGTTCCTAAATCAACCCCTCTCTGTGTTCTGGAGTCTCAATGTCTAAAATCAAGAAGCTGGCTAAGCCATTCTCTCTCTGAAGTACCTGGAGGAGGACCTTTGCTTGTCTCTTTAAGTTTACGGCAGTGCTGGGCATTGCTTGGCATTCCCTGGCTTGCAGATAGCGTCATCTGCCTCTATAGTCCCAGAGCATCCTCTCTGTGTGTCTATCTTCACAACGCCTTGTGTTTTCTTAAAAGGACATCGGTCCTATTGAATTAAGGAGCCGCCCTACTCCAGGATGGCCTCATTTTAAGTTACCTAATTATATCTTCAACAGCCCTAGTTCCAAAAAATGTTACATGCTGAGGCACTTGGGATTAGAACTTCAAAATATCTTTTTAGAAGATACAACTCAACCCACAATGAGGTTCATCGGCTGCAAAATACAGTTTTGTTTTCTCTGTTTTCCTTGATTTGGACTTGCTTTATGTCTGAAAAGTGCCCTTCCAATTTATCTGAAAGTTATCTTCAGAAACTTTATTTTCAGAAACACATTTACATCTTGGCTATCCATGAAGTACATGCAAGGAAAGTTCTGGGAGGTTTACTGACTTCTTTCTGAGTACATCCCATACCAGATAAGTCATTCACACCTTCAGTGGTGTGTCGTGAAAATGTATCTCATCTGTCAGTAATCAGCTATGAAAAAAAAAAAAAGGAGGAAAACAACAACAACAGAGGGTTATAAGAAGCCCTCTTGAAAAGATATAATAAACATCTAGATATGTCTAGAACAAATATTGTTTTGACTTGTGTATTTTTTAGGTTACAGGTACTCTTTTTAAGATCTTTTTGCCAGATATTATAACCAATAATACATATGGTTTTATTAATAAATTTTGAAACATATAATATCATAATTTAATATGGAATTTTAAAATAATTTAACTGAAAAGGGTAAAAAAGGAAAGGATCTTAATGGTGTGTCTTAATAATTTACAAGCCATTATTAGCAAAAATGTAATATGTAACTCTAAGATACTGCCAGTGACAAGTAAAAATTAAAGAATGTAATTTGGCTTTGAGGTTTTTATAATTGCAGCATGAAAGCTGGCTGCACACATTCTATTTTTATTCTACATAATGAATATATATTCTAGAGTTTTTCTTGCAGATTTTCAAGTAAATTAGAACCTAGAGGTCTTTCTAGTTGAGGGTAAAAATGCATAAAAAATGTAATAGATAAAAGGAATAAGATCTTTAGTATCACAGCTAACAACGTGTCACAGCAAGAAAATATTTGCTAAAATGAACTCACCAGTTATAGAAATAAGTCTTAATCAATCCATCTCTTCACCACTCTAGCTTAACATAAGCATCTGTAACTGCACATTTACTCTTTCAGTCTGATGCTCATTTTTGTATATTAGAATACTCAATTATAAAATATAAATTTATAGCAAAGTGAGATTTTAGACTTTCAAGAGAATTGTATTTTATGAAATTGATAAAATTGATGGTAGCACACTGGTAGATTTGCCATTGGCAATGGAGGGTCTGAAAGAGTTAAAACAGGTAATAACAGAAGAAAAGACATCAACAGAGGATGACATCTGCATTTCAAAAGAAAAAGGACAATGTCTCAAAGGGAAAAGGAGTCAGTGGTTCTAAATTGATGAAGTCCTGGATATTTTTTTTCAAAATAATCTTTTATGATCCAAGTGTAGTGGATAAGAACTTTGATTATAGAGCCTGAATTCAAATCACATCTTTACTACTTACAACCTGTGAACCTTTGGTGAGTTACTTAAACTCTGTGACTTTATTTTCCTTTCCATATATTGGCAATAACAGGTATAATATTTATAATATTCATGTCATTTACAATATGTACGCTTCTAAGAAACATGACTAGCATATAGAAAATACAGTGAAAATACAGAAAATACATGAAGATAACTTTCATGTGATTGCCATGGATGATCATGGAAATAAAGAGGGCACACATACTGATGTTAGTCAATGAGTGTATGAACAATATTTCCATTATGCTCATCCTTTGCATTTTTTTAATGCTTGCACTTGGATATTAGGTGATAACAACTTAAATACCATTAGTTCACGGTTAGGTCATAGCCATTATGACCCAGAAATCTATATGCCCATTATTAAACATGAAAAATATTTTAATGCCAACTTTTACAATGAAAAAAATGGCTTAGGGCACCTGGGTAGCTCAGTCAGTAGAGCATCCAACTGTTGATTTTGACTCAGGTCAAGATCTCAGGGTCAGAGGATAGAGCCCCCTGTTTGGTTCCCGGCTCAGCAAGGATTCTGCTTGAGATTCTCTCTCTTCCTTTCCCTCTGTCCCTCCCCCCATGTGCATATACACTCCTCTATCCCTCTATAAAATAAATAAATAAAGTCTTAAAAAAATTAAAAAGGGTGATTGGATGGCTCAGTTGGTTAAGCCTCCAACAGTTAGTTTTGGTTCAGGTCATGATCTCAGGGTCAGGAGATTAAACCCCAGTAGGGTTCCCTGCCCAGCAGCGAGTTTGTTTGAAGATTAGCTCCCTCTGCTCCTCTCCCCCACTTCCCCACAGACTCTGTCTCTCAAATAAATAAATATTTTTAAAAATTTAAAAAAGAAAAAAAAGTGGTTCTTGCAAAAGAAAATCAGTAGTTTTGGTTATCCCAAGAAATCAGAAAAAAAGAAATGATGGTATGTTTTTATACTGCTCATCTCATTTGAAGTACTTATATATTTATCTCATATAGCCAACATGAATTGTTAAATCCTGAGTACTATGTTATAGTAACTGATCAATAGTAATATTAGTGATAATAGTAGTGATACTATTATTTTATTGCTGTAATTCAGAAATCTGTGCCCTCTTTGCACTCCTTTTTGAGCTCCACACAAAAAAATTGCATAGATAGATAGATAGATGATAGATAGATAGATAGTAGAGATAGAAGATAGATAGATAGATAGATACATACATACATACATAGATGATAGATAGATTCTTCAAAAAACATTGTAGCCTTGCAGGGAAGATATAAGGTGTTTACATCACAAATTACTTAAATCCCAAATTGAAATCCAGTTTAGATAAAGCATTTTGTACCCTTTTCCTTTCCTTGTGCTGTGTCCATGGTGTGCTTGGCATTCTCTGCACCACGGATGCAGTGTCCAAATCTATCCCTCAACCTGGGGCTCTAAATTCTTTATCATGCAAAAAATATGTCTTATTCCAGATTCTACTACTAAACTTATGTGACCAAATACATCACATTCCATGGTTGCCAAAATCTATCTTAGTTAAAAAACTAATAACAAGTTATAAGATACAACACCAACGTCAAAAACCAATATCCAGGGATCCCTGGGTGGCGCAGCAGTTTGGCGCCTGCCTTTGGCCCAGGGTGCGATCCTGGAGACCCAAGATCGAATCCCACATCGGGCTCCCGGTGCATGGAGCCTGCTTCTCCCTCTGCCTATGTCTCTGCCTCTCTCTCTCTCTCTCTCTGTGACTATCTATCATAAATGAAAACAAAACAAAACAAAACAAAACAATATCCATCATACTCTTCCCTTAGGGAAAAATATATCAGTCTTTGAAACTAGAAGAAATTCCTAGCATCTGTCTTGTGCCCTATTTTTTTTTTTTTTTTTTTTACCCTCAGAACCTAATTATGTCCCACAACTCTTTCCTCAAGTATATGGCCCACTTTCACCCTTTGGATGAGGATTTCTATTGCCCAAATGATATGGAGATGGATGGTAGGTAAAGTGGAGTGTCCATCAAATTTGTTTTTTTATAGGAACAGATTACCCTTGTCTCCTTTCCCATATAAGTGTCTTAATTACTATATGACAAAGGTAATATTTCAATCACATTTAATGAATTTTATGCATTTTGTCTTTAAATGTCTCTCTTCTCTTTATTGAAAACAGGTAAATTGGCATTTATTTTGTTCTAGTTAGTGCTCTATATCTTTTCTTGAATCTCTGCTTTAGTGCCTGGATCCCATTCCTAAGGAGGGTATAGAACTGAGTAGTGTCTGCTGGTAACTAATTCCATGTACTAAAGGCAAACCAAACATTCTGCCTTTTCTTGAGGACCATTCTGATAAGGTGTGAAAACTCACTTGTTTGGTGTTCGAAGCTATTTTAGTGAGAAAAGACTAAATACAAATAAATAAGCACTTGTCTAGATAGAGAAGGGAGATAAGTGAGAACTTCCAGAGAATGCCATGGTAATTAATCCTATTTAACATTTTAAAACCCCATAAGCCTTCTAGTAGGCAAAGTAAGTCCAGCAGAAACCAGGTGTTTGACTTAGAACAGCCCAGGATCTGAAACACAAAGAAATTTGTCCAGATTGTCCCTTAGAGGGAAATGGACAACTGTGTCTTGCACTGCGGTCTGATAGGTTAGATCTTTAGGGTAAGATGAGGCTACACCCTTCACCCGGTGGAATGGCATCCTTGGGTTTGTTAGCCGTGTTAAAAGATAAGCTGCATCGTATTAAAATTTTAAGAATTTACTTGAGCAAAAATTGAGTTGGCGTGCCAAAGCAGATGTGGTCAAGAAGCACTCCGCTGAGGGGGAGCTAGGGGAGAACTCATCGAGGAAAGGAGAAGGCAAAGTAAGGAACTCACTGATTGGCTGTAGCTTAAAACCTACTTGGCTATTTGTGATGGGTTGTCAGTTTTGAAACGTTGAAGCATTTACAGCTTAGATCTGGGCTTGTTTACATAGGTGCCAGGGCATTAGAGCCAACTCAGCCTAATGGCTTCCTTGGTAAACTTAACAGCAGTAAACACAGGGTTCTTAAAGTGAAATAGTGCTAACAGCTTGGAAAATCTACTCCTTCGGCCTCTCCCTATTTCATAAAATAACCACCCGTAGAATTTAAGTAAGCAAAATCATTCCCTTGTGATTCTGAGTTTAAATAAGCAGCTGTATTGAGTATATTGATTTAGCTCTTTCTTCATTTAGAGTCTGTCATCTTAATAAGCTGATTCACATTAGGCATGCATATTAGAATGAAATATTTCCCTAATGTGCACACATGCCAACTCTTTATTAAAATAATAAAAAGAGCTACTTGTTCACAGGATTTAGATTATTATGTTATACATATTTGACTTAAAAAGCTATTTGCTCAATGACTACCATATGTGAATACATTTACGAAATTAAATAAAAAGCAAGAATAAATAAGACTGGATATTTTTAAGCTATCAGGATGGGCATGGCAATGATGTTTTCGCAACCTTTGTACATACAATTTTCTTTAAAAATGTTTAGAACTGTTACATAGGGAATGGATAGTTAATCTTATTTTGAGTTGATAAAACCTATTACAAATTTAAAGATTTCTTAAAAGGTTCTGGTGCCTAGTCAACATATTTATTTACTATAAGATTGGTAAGAATTGTTTTGTCTAATAGATAAAAAGCTATTTCAGTGAAGACAAACTAAAAACAAATAAATAAGCACTTGTCTGGATAGAGAAGGGAGATAAGTGAGAACTTCCAGGGAATGCCATGGTAATTAATCCTATTTAACATTTAAAAACCCCATAAACCTCCGCTAGACAAAATAAGACAGCAGAAACCAGGTGTTCGACTTAGAATGGTGGTGGCAATGCCAGTAGGCAGATCTTCATAGTACTGGCAATTTCCTTTACAGCGTTAAAGGTTTCCAGCAACGATTAGCACTTAACAGAGAAAGGTAAGGCCTGTGATTGTTGGTTTAGGAGCCCCTTGGGGCTACAATTAAGAAACAGTACTTTCAATTCTACCTATAAACATTAGTAACTAGTTTCAAATATTCTTTTTTTTAATGTTGTTCATAATAATATGCACAGGACAATTGGAAAATTGAAGTTTTGTTTTTTTAAAAAATAAACGTATCATTTATAGCATCTTTCCCTTGGAATGTTAAAGTGCAGTTAATAATTAGGCATTCACATTTACACAATCCCTGTGAACCATATATAATGCCTTAAAAATAAAATATTTTTCTTCCCACCGGTAGTTGAATAATGTAATCTCTTCAGCAGGTCTTTCAAAAGAATTAATGTTGGCCCTATTGATTTTTTAAATGTTACAAAACCTAAAAGAGAACTTAAAGACGTAATTAATTTTTATGTGATTCTCTCCTTCTAATACACCTTTTGCAGGATAGCATCAGTTATATATGAGTAAACTACTATAATTTGTAATGTTAATTATTTATCCTCTGCCCTTTCACCTTGTTTACTTTTTAGAGCACTGTCAACATTCTGTAATTATCTTGTTTATTTAATTATTTGATTACCTGTTCCCACTCATCTTCTCTAGAAAATTAACTCCTTGAGGACAAAGACTATGTGATTCTTATTTACTATATCTCCAACATCTAGCACAATTCTTGTCACATGTTGGTTGTTAAAAAGGGAAAGACAAAAAGAAGGAAGAAGGGAGAGAAGGAGAGAAGCAGAAAGGAAGTGTACAAGGAAATGTTCAGAGAACTAAGTAGTAGAGAAGCCAACCCATCCACATAGAGCATGTGGGAGAGATTTAAAGATAATGCTTAAAGATACGTATTTCTTATAAAGTATATTTATTTCCTGACCCCTTAGGCTTTGATGCAATCTGCACAATTTGCCAAGTAAAGAGTGAAAATATTTTCTCTTCAACTTCACAAATGTGATGAATTTTCTCTAAAATAGAGGAGCACTGAGCTCCGATAACTGAGATCACTGTGATTATGAAATGCTCATGATTAGTTTGAGGTGAAAAGCTTGCAAAGGATGAAGTAAAGCTCATCTTCAGTTGAGCTTTTGAACATATGAGTAGTGTGTCCTTCCATGAGTTTACAGTTGCTATTTGTCCGTCTCTACCAAGGAGAGTAAAGAAAAAGACACGGAACTGGAAGATTCTACTCCACTGTCCTCCTATACCCTCACACCAGTGGCTTCATCACCATGACTTGACTTGAGATTATTAAGTCCATATATAAAAATTAATTCTATGTATTTAACCTCTTTTATGAGAGTGATTATAATAATCTTTGATTTCCAAGTCATAATATATATGCCCAGAAAACTAATACCCATCCATATGTCTCCACAGCAGAAAGATAATTCTCTACACCCACCTCCAGCATTTTCCTTTTTATTCTTTCCATTTTTATTTATCCTCATATAACTTATTGTCTGACATACTATGTAGTTTACTTATATATTTATTTGTTCCCTCTTTACTAGCATATAAGTCCCACATGGGAGGGACTTTTGTCTATCTTGTTGGCTGTTTTCAGAGTCTAGGAAAGAGTCTGACACATTAGTAGATACTCAAAAATTACTTGTTAAATAGATACCTTATTAAACAAATGAAGGAGAATAATAACGAGAATAGTTTACTTTGGGAGGGACAGTTTTGTTTTTGTTTTTGTTCTTATGTTTTGGAAGAAAAAGGAATGTAGTATCAAAACATTGAATCATCCCTGAGTTATTATAATTCCTCATGCAACCTTGACAGTTCTACTACTTTGAAATTAAATATATATCCCCTCTGGGATGCTGTGTATGTGGGTTCCTTGGATGACATATATTCGACTAATACATCTGTTATGTCACATTGACTCTAATCTCTGTGGAGCCCAAGATTCATGTAACTTGATTTTTGATTACTAAAGAAAGTAAAAGTCTCTAATTTTTTGTGTCCTTAGAAAGCTCACCAAAACACTGGTAAATTTGGGAAACATATTCAATATTTTACAGTAGATAACAAATGAAATTATGAGTGAGCTCCTTGACTAAATCTTCATCATCAGATACTTAGATAACAATATATTCAGTGAGTCTGGCTCTACATGATCACTAGTTCAGAAATAGCACATGTATTTTGAAGGGCCTAGACTGGGAAGTTCTTGGAACCAGTGCCAGACATACATAAAAGAAATGTTGACAACGATGAAAGCCCTACAAGTTTGGATCCCCTGTGTCAAAGAGTGTTTGATATGTTACTGTGCCCTTGGGGAGGAAATCTGCTTATTTCCTGTCATGCTTTCTTGCAAGCAGTCAAACACTCATTACTTTAAGGTTATCAAAACTCTAGATATCTAAAGCAATTTCTCCATGCTGGTTGAAAGGTCATAGAAAAGTATCTCCCTCGTTTGAAATACCTCAGACTGTACACAGATCCCATCAGGAAACCTAAAGGAGAGAAGAAGTTACTAGGAAATATATTTTATCGTATTTTTTTAAGGATATTTATTTATTCATGAAAGACAGAGAGGCAGAGACACAGGCAGAGGGAGAAGCAGGCTCATGTGGGACTTGATCCCGGGTCTCCAGGATCACACCCTGGGCCCAAGGCAGGTGCTAAACCACTGAGCTACCCAGGGATCCCAGGAAATATATTTTAAATAAGCTGTTACATTGACCAAAATAAATAGAATAAAATGAAGAAAATGTGTATTTGAAATATTGATGGTAAGGGAAGAATCATCTCTCTCCTGTACATGAACATGGTCCAATATAGATGACATAGTTGGGGTTTTTGTTGTTGTTGTTTCTGAAAACTTCTAGCCAGGACCATTTGCTTCTCTAGGGTACACTGATTAAAACAGCACATCCAGCTTAAGTTGTATAATCATGATCAAATCAAGATCAGGATCAAATCAAGATCAAGCTAGTGTTATGCCAGCATTCAAGAGAAAGGTAGAAGTTCATCTCTTTGTCTAGCACATGACTTAATCTGAGCAAACTATTAAAATAGAAAATGTGAGACAGAAAATGATGCACAATTTCTCCAGGTTTTTCCATCTCCTTCTCTTTATGAACATGTATGAGAATAAAAACCACTAAAAAATATTATTAAAGTACCTGACCAAACCCTGCTGTCACTGCATCCTTAAAATTACTACACCGCTTGCATTGCAGATCTTTAGGAAGAGCGTAGTGAGGTAAGATGAAATATGCTGCCCCCTTACCACCCGGGAAAAAGTCATTTTCCATGATCTAACAAATAACAGATGGAGAATGGCTGAGAGCTCTGTTGCTTTCTAAATAGAAAAGCAGTATTAGTTTTCTCATTAGGCTTATAGGAGAGATGGCTTCAGCCGTTAGGTAGTTTTGTTAATCCCTCCAGCTGGACTGTGCAGAAGTGTAAGGCTTAATACTCGCTCTCAACAATATCTGTGTATATGGATCAATTAAAGCAGATAAATGTTTTGCCTTTTCTCCCCCTCTAAGGCAGCGAATATCAGCTTAACCAACGGAATGTGAATACATTACACAAGAGCAGATAACCCAGTGTATTGTGCAAGTTGTATTTAGCAATGCTCAGGTGGCTGCAGAAGGGGGCTGGAGGCTCTAGTGACCCTCAAGCTAAGCTCCATCCTCAGAGCTACCTCTCTAGCTCGGCCATACTCTGGCGTAACTAAACTTTTAACATGGAAATGTTCCCAAAAAGGTTATTAAAAAAAATAGTTCGGGAGCATCTGAGAATCTTTAGAAGTTAGTGTCACTAATCTGCCACTGATCTAACAAAGCATACTGCTTTATCAAAGACAGTAATCTATGGTGAACACACAGTAGTGCATATGCAAGCTGGTGTGGAAATCGGCAGTGAATTATTTGCATACGAAGCACATTACAGGCTTAAAACATCATTATTTTTGACTTTAAAATTGTGTATTTTTGAGTACACCTTATATGTTGTCTCTAACTTTATGTGAGTGTATGTGTGTCTGTTTAGGTACATGTGTGTGTATGTGCGTGTGTATATTCTTCACGATAGCCATGAGACATAAATGTTACTACCTCCAATTTCTAGTTGAGGAAAGGTTAAGTGATTTGCCAGAAATTATAGAACTGTTAAGTGGCATTAGCAGGAGCAGAACCCAAAGCTGGCTGACCTCAGAGCCTGCGTTTTCTGATTACATGCCATCGCTTTTTTAAAACCACGCTGTAATGCACAGCTCGAAGCAAGTGAAATACTGCCTCTGCATGTAGGAGAATATGAAAAGCCATGGGCACAGCTATGCAGCCACCCAGACGGGTAGGAATGTTTGAAAAATCTTGGGGAGCTCTTTTATTTGAGAGGCAATAGTCAAAGCAGTAGCGTATAAAAAAGCTACAGCCTTAGTCCATAGGACAGAGCACAGAGGAGAAAAAGTCTGATGATTTTTCTCACCCACACTTGGATAGATTTTCATCATCAATTGGTGCATTAATTCTCTTTGGCTCCTGGAAACAGTCATTTGCTTAATAGCTCTTTTGTGACCGAGGGAGTTAATGCACAATCCCAAAAGGCTTAACTTCCAGCTGAGGAGGAGTTTAGGCAGAGAAGAAAAAAAAAAAAAAAAATCTAACTTCATTTTTCACAAATAATTTGGAGATGAAAGTTGGAACAAATGGTCTCACTATTTTTGTTGAGAAAGAGCCCTGTTTTATTTTGACAGAGGTCACTGAGACATAGGAGGCAATTTTCATGTGGAGATATTTCCTTGAGTCAGTATAAATGGAGCAAAGAAAAGGAGTGAAACACAAAATGTTCTTGTAAAGTTCAGATTTTTCTGGGTCCTACTGTGAAATTTTTGTACGAGAAAATTTGGGCTAAATTCTAAATACCTATCTTAACTTTTTAACTTTGTATCTTTGGAATTGTTAAAAATACTTTTCCAGGGTGCCTAGATGGCTCAGTGGGTGAAGCATCTGCCTTCGGCTCAGGTCATAATCCTGGGATCAAGTCTGCCTTGGGCTCCCTACTCAGGGAGAGTCTGCTTCTCCCTCTGCTCCCCCATCACGTGCATGTCGTACTCATTTGCATGATCTCTCTCACAAAAATAAATAAAAATCGTTCTAAAAATAATTGAAAAAATTAAAGAAAATAATTGTCCAGTAACTGAAAATCTGGGTCTCTCATGGGTTCAGTTCTTTGCCCTACTGCAGACTTAAAATGATCTATTAAGTAATGATTATGTATAATTAATTATGCTATAGAAATGCTAAGATGGTTATAATTGTATGGTTTAATTTTCTTGTCAGGTAATTAAACAGGAAGATCTTGGCCAGGATCTTTCTGATTGTACTTTGTATGATCTACTGAAATACGATGATTTTAACTCTGACAAGCACCTGGCTCTTGAAGAATTTTATAGAACATTCCGTGAGTATAATATTCATTCTCTAACTTCTTCATTCTTTTTCTTGTTTCTTTAAACAAGACAGTATATTTGCTTGATCTCAGAGTACAAACTATTTTTTTTAAAGAAGTGATAAAAGTAAGATCATTTAAGTGCTTAACTGTACTGAAACATATGTAAGAGCTAAGGAGTTTGGTAATTTTAAAATGAAAATCTGGAAGTATTTGATAACCCTAGATATCAGTTCTTATTGATTCTAGTTGAAAACATTAATTCCACAATATTGCTTCTAAAGTTTGGAGTAGGAGCAGCACTTGACTTACTTTCACCATATGGCAAAAACAATTTAATCATTTACAAAGTGACCTTTTTGTCTTGTTTTTTTACACTATTGGGAAACCAAAGTAGGTTACTAGATAGACTTTGCGTTATGTTAGCAATAATTAGCATAAGAATGGAAAATTGTATTTATGTTAAGGTACTTTGGAACAATTTATATGTGTTTAAATTGCTTAACGACTACTTAAAATTGACTTTATGTGCTTTATAGAGGGGAGTTATAAAGATGATCTGGTTTAGAAAAGTCACCTGCCAGGTTGTTATTTAAAAATATTTCAAAGAAAAAAGTCTTGGGGACAGAAACCAGAAGGGAAAGATTTAGAGGATGTGTGCAAAAATTAAATTAACTGGCTGGTGTTTGAAAATCTCCAAAGAATCAAAGTTCAACAGGGTCTAATCCAGCACAGAAACCAGTATTTTTTACATCTACCTATCTATCATACATCTACTATCTTTAATATGTTATGTGTATACGCATTTATATATTGCTTTCCAGAAGACAGGAAAAAGTGTATGTACTTGATGTGAAAAGATTTCTTTTGAATTATCCTCTGCCATCTATCAGTGGTCTGATATTTGGGGAATTACTTAAATTTCTGAAAATTCATATAAACAAAGATAGTAATTTCATATTAAAACATTAAATTATATGTTATGTAATATTTGGTATAAGCAAAATAACACATGTGGAACGGTTTCAGGTTTTAAAGCCTTCTATCAGTATATTCTTCAAATTTAATTAAATTGCATTTCCATATTAAATTAAAAGGCAGGATGACTCTGTAAACAATCACTTATAAGTATGTTACAAGGTGAGACTATTTTTAAAAAAAAACAAGAGAGCAATATTATTATTCTACTTTTGTATGAAGAAACTGAAACACAGGGAAGTTAAGAACTAAGTAGCTGAGTTTATAATCAAACCTTTGTCAGACTGTGAAATCTATGTGTTTCCCACTAAACTTCACTCTGTAATAGGCATTATTTTGTGCGCTCACGGTGGCAAAAAGATACTATGGTTTTTCAGGAAAGAAATTATATATACATTGTTTTATATTTATATTAACATCATCCTTTTAAATTATTATATAAACACTGTATGCAAGATAAAAGGACTAAACATCATAAAAAGACCTAAATAAAATATTGAGTGAATTGAGACTATAATATCCAGTTTGGGAAGTCAAGGAGACTTGAAGGTGATATCAATTGCATTTGTCTCCAGGATGGGTGGATATGGTTCAGGCAATAGGACATGGGAAATTGGACAAAAAGAATAGCATAAATAAGAACTCAAGTGCATGACATATCAAGGTATTTACAGAAACTAGTTCAACTGCAAAAATATTTTCCAGGTGTGAAATTCTATGAAAATATACCAATTATTATTACTGTTTTACTAACTTGTCTTATTAAATAAGCAGTATAACCTACCAACTCCCATCCCTCACCCTTATACAATGCAGATACATGGATTTAACTACCTAAAAGTAATTGGAACTTGTAGGAAAAGCAGGTAATATTTTTAATGGTATGCAACTTATCAAGCATCAGTAAGATAATTAAATAGATGTTTGTGTAGAATTCTTATTCAAAATATAATTATTGTTGATGATGAAGTGCTGGAGCAAGAAACTGAAACAATAAAAATAATGTATAAATAGTGTGTTATTTTTATGGCAGCACAGCAAAGTCTGAATAATGATCCCTGGCAATATCAGTATATAAGAATCTTGTCCAGAATAGTGTTGCTTGCACCTCTCACAGGGAACAAATGATACTGGGTTTTGATATATGATTTGATGTTGTGAAGGAAGGCAAGGTAGATCAGTATATTGTTCTGATAAAGAAAATTTTACATTTCAGAAATCTTGTATCATCAATAAAAGCATTCAATAGAGAAATAGTAAAGTATTGTCTATGAAGGAGCTAAATTATACTAGGAACTCCTGAGGTTGAATGGGAAAAATCTATATGATTTGGGTTAACTATTAGAAGGTAATATGGTAACAATTTTATGGAAATTATTTATAGTAAATGCAATGAGTTTAATGAATATTGTAATGTTTCTGCCATTTGGTCAAAATTACGTATAACACGAAAGGTCTGCATTTTTAATATTCTGAGTCATAAAGAGATATTAGGTAATGAAAGCACTTGGCACTCAGAAATCATATTATGAGCTTTTTTCTTTTTGTATAATCAGAAAACTATCCCTTAACAATGATAAAATAGTATTCATATAATCATTTAGAGAAGATAATGTTTTTCTAAGTAATGCTGGAATTATATGGAATATTTTAATATTCTTTGTGGTCTTAACAAGCAATTTTCTGGAAAGTATTACATTTTCACTGTTTCACTTATTGAAACAGGTCATCAAACTATACAATGATCCCTCAGAGACAGCAGAATTAATTTGTATGGATTGTGTCAGCATTAGCAAGAGGTATTTATACTTTTTGAATAGGAAATATATATACATATATTTCTTTCTTTCCATCTTTACAATACTTTATAACTAAACCCACTTTGGCTTTGTGAAGGTTAGTGACAGGCTTTTAATGATGGCATGATTTGAAAAAGTCACTATGCTATGAAATACTAAATACTAGGAAATATATAAATATATATATAAATATATATATTTATATATTTCTTTCTTTTCATCTTTACAATACTTTATAACTAAATGCACTTTGGCTTTGTGAAGTTTAATGACAGGCTTTTTATGATGGCATAATTTGAAAAAGTCACTATATTATGAAATACTAAGGTAGTATCATTAATAAAAATGTGTAACAATAGTGAGAAAAGCAATCTATTAAAAAAATCATGTATTAAGTACCTATGTGTATAGAATGCTGTGATAGTTAAAAACCTAAAAAATTGTTTTTCTTTCCTTTAGGAATATATAATCTCAGACAGACAATGATAAAAATGACAGATCTAGTATGTGTAAAAATAATCTTTTTTTAACATACAGAATGATTCCCCCAGATAGTTCCAAAAAAAAAATCCCAGAAAACTAAAAAGTCCCTAAATGAATGTACAGAGGAATAAATTAAGTCCAGGGAAGTTAAAACACACATACACACACACACACACACACACACACAAACTTCTCTTGATCCATTAATTATCTGCTGGTAGATACACATTTTTGGAGTCCCAGTTTAATATTCTTTCTGCCATGGTATAAAATAGATGAAAGTAAAGCAAAAGGAAATGGGCAAACAAGAAAAGTTTAATGGTAAAAAAAAAAACAAAAAAAAACAAAAAAAAAACATCATCAACACTATTACAATGCGATTACAGTAGTTATAAGGTTTTCTATAAAATACCTTTTCTTTTCCTTTTTGGATAAGATGAATTATTTCAATATTACAATCGACATTGAATGGTATGTTTTTCTTCATAATTTTTGGCCTTAATAAAAAGGTATTTAAAATACATCCTCAGTGTAAGTATCAAATATTCTAAATCATGCCTCGTTTGGTTAACAAACTTGGAGGTCTATTTAATGGGATCAAATAAATTTTAAATGAGGTCAGTGACATAGTTTTTGAATACTTAGAGGAAATACTAAATCCTCTGGTCAGATGGTTAACACCTTTCACCAGGCATTTTGTTGTCTTGAGTATTTTCAATAAACTGTGTAGATTTTTCAATGCAAAAGTTTCTTATAGAATTAAATATGAGTCCACAGTACTATTATTAATAACAAGGACTTGAATTGATGTACAATGAAACATTGCTTTATTTTCTTCCCATTCAAAATTAAATTAAAGGGTTTGTTTGATTTGCATGGGGCACTACATTTTTGCCTTAAATCTATAGGTAAATGCAAGTGATTTGCCATCAAACAACATGACTGTACACTGAATTGAGGCATTTAATTTCAAAAGTGATACTCAGATAAATTTTTACATTTACTTATTTTTGCCATCAAACTCAATTGAGGTGATAAAGTGCCATGGTATGATTATTAATTGTTTTTATGTCTAGCTAACAAAAAATGATGCTATTGGTTATCCAGGGAAAGAATAATTGTTTGGAGAATGCTTTCTATGTACTTTATTTTCTGAGTTAAATTATAAGTCGTTTGAGTCTAGTGCTAAGACTTAAAATTGTATGAAATGAGGAGTTTGCAATTCCGATAGATTCTTGAAATTCTATTAAATTCTTATGAGTTGCAGTTCCCAAAGTCATATAGATGTATTTCAAGATATGTATGTATTCTATTAGTTCAAGTTCTAATGTCACACTTAAATAAATCTCTATCAATTCAAAATGGTCTTTATATGTGGAAAGTTCCAAAAAGATGTGTTTCTACTAGGCATGAAATAATTAGTTTTTTGCAAGCATAATGCATCGACTGTGAGCATTTACATTGAAACTAATTGTATAATAGTTCTCTCTCCTTTCTTAAAAAAGAGTAAGTAATTAGAATTCTAAAATTTTAAAATATTTTAAAAAACATGGAATGATTATTTTAAATTGCCTAACTATTCATGATTATACTCAAAATGTCATCTCTCTTTATATGAAACCGTTCTTAATGAGATATAGTTTTGATAATGACATTAGAAGGAAAAAAGCATTTTCTAGGAAATCACAATTGCTATAATAAAAATATTACTTATTGGAACCATCTAATAATCAGAGTGATGAAATATGAATATTCTGTTAATATTCATAGATATTAGATCATTAGTATATGAAAGACATTTATTTGAGAAAAATAGCAGGGCTTAGTGAGAAGAATTAAGATTCTTACAGTAATATGGGTTAAAGGTGATAGGGCCAGAACTAAAGGAGCAATTGTAATAATTCAGGGAAGTGGTCATATTTGGATAATAGCTTACAAGCAGCATCCTCTAAACCTGATGAATGATCCCATATGCATGGGATGGAGAGGATAGGGCCAAGGATAATGTCCAGTTTTCTAGCTTGCATACTGAGGTGACCAATGATGCTAGTCATTAAGGTAGGGCACACAGGAAGAGAAGTGAGCTTGAGGACATATACTGAGTTAAATTTTCAACATACTGACATATTCACATACAAATTTTTGGTTGGAGAATATCATGGCCTAGAGCTCAAGTGGGAGTTCAGGACTACAAATAGAGATATAGGGCAGGTAGTTAAAATTTGATACTCAGGCAGGGAATGAGGTACCCAAAGTGAGTATGTAAAGAGAGAAGAGATGAGCAGAAGAGCAATAAGGAGTTAAATGCAAAATTAATTAAGTAATTTAACAACAAAACAAAAAACCCACACGATTGGTAGGAAGTAAACCAAAGGGCTACATCATCATAAAATTTTAGTAAGAAATTGTTGACCAGGGGATCCCTGGGTGGCGCAGCAGTTTAGCGCCTGCCTTTGGCCCAGGGCGCGATCCTGGAGACCCGGGATCGAATCCCACGTCGGGCTCCCTGCGTGGAGCCTGCTTCTCCCTCTGCCTGTGTCTCTGCCTCTCTCTCTCTCTCTCTCTCTCTCTGTGTGTGTGACTATCATGAATAAATAAATAAAATCTTTAAAAAAAAAAAAAAAAAGGAAATTGTTGACCAGCAATTTCCATGACTGAGTTCAAAACAAGAGAGTATATGACAGATAAATAAGTGGCTACTGCATTTCGCAATAAGGAGGTTGTTGGTGACTTTGGTCACAGCATTTTCAGCAGAGAAGTAGAGGTAGAAGCAAAAGTGCTGGCGATTAAGAGGTTAAATGTAAAAAAGGAAAGAAAGAAACAGAAAAAATGCTGAGCGAAGAAGCAGAGCTCACAAGCATACATCAAGTATATATTTAGATAAAATCCAAAATAGGTAAAACTCATCCATGGTTTCAATAGTTAACATGACGGTTGCCTTTGTAGGAATTAGAGGGTGATGGGTTGGGAACACAGATGAGAAAAGGGCTTCTATGGTGCTCATAGCATTCTACTTTTTAGACGTACAAAAAAAAAAAAAATCCCATACTGGTTTTGGAAATGCCATATTAGACGCTGATGTAGCTACTATCGAACAGCCTCACACATAGATCACTGTAATACGAAACCTTGCAACAACTTTAATTGCTTGTCACTTTGGGAAAATAACTCTTTTACTACATACTTTGATTAAAAAATTAATTCACTTGTTTATATAATTATAATGTTCTATGTTAGAGTTTATAGATATGCCCTGACAGTTTTGGTAAATAGAGCTTAGCACTATTTACTTACAGGCAATTTCCACTTTATATTATTGTTGTTTTGTCTAAGTTCTTTGGACTTTATAGGGAAAGGACTGTCCAACATGATTGTTGGACCCACCCTATAGACATGTATTCCAAAAAGACAAATTTTGGTTCTAAACAAAATGAATTATTTTTACATATCAATTGTGAGTAGAAAGACAACAGGTAAGCCAATACCAATTTAAACTGTAATTTAAAATAAAATAAATAAAATAAAACAAAATAAAATAAAATAAACTGTAATTTTAAAAAGAATGAAAGCCTTATTTTTTTTTTCCATTTTAAGATGACCCTGTCTTCCTGATTGCTAAGATTACCTTAATCTTTTGTAGCTAGTGCACCTTTATGTTTCTTCTTTACCTTTAGCCTCTATCATGATTTCTCACTGGTAATTTTGCTTGCTGACCTAACTATTTGGTGCTCCTAAAAGCAGACACAATGAGATATTTTAGCTTCTCTTTTATTTCAGGTGAAACCCTTCTATTTATTTCTTAAAGTATTGACTTTTTTCATCATTCAGATATTGAGAGTCAGGCCTTTCCTGACACAAAATAAAATTGAAATAAGAAACAATAAAATGAAATTGATTATTCATTCTTACTTCGCCACCATGTACCATATCTTGTCAATCATAACTTAGCTAATCTGACTTAAAATTACTTTTCCCTGACTTCAGCACGGTATTCAGCAATAGTGTGTGCCTGGGGCTGTTTTGGACTTGCAAAATCATTTCTGTAATTCATTGGTACTTTGGCTTTGTTAACTCCATGTTCTTCATACTGATTGCTCAGAAACTCCTTGAACTGAGCCTTACATTGCACTCGTGTGGTTCTGGAACCCTATCTGCATAGCATCTTCTTCATAATGGCTTTCCTGTGCAGATGACCTGCTGCAACGCTGCCCCAGATCTCATCCATTCAGGCATGAGAGAGTTACTGCACCTTGGCACCAAAGCCTTGACTTCAACTTAAAGTATCTCAGGGGCACCAGGCCTGCTCAGGCAGGAGGGCATGTGACTCCTAATCTCTGGGTCATGAATTCAAGCCCCATGTTGGTATGGAACCTGTTTTAAAAATTAATTAATTAATTAATTAATCTATCTCAGATTTCCAAACTGTGTCCCTACTAAAAGGATTTATTTTTTGCTGGTTAATTGTTGTTCAACAGTTTAACAATTTGAATGCAATGTATCATGCTTTAATTATTAGCTGTTGTCTGAATTCCCTACCCAAGATTAGTCTGAGAGAATGCATTTCATTTACATTTTCCAGTTGAAAGTTTCTTTATAGGATTCTGCTCTGTCAAATGACCCATTATGGAGGCATTTACCTGCAAAGTGAATGTTATGATCTATAAAATCAAGTACTTTTTAAAAATATATAAGAAATCATACATGTTTAGGCAATTAATCTTTAAAAACATTGGTTTTTAATTCAAGGATTTGGAAGCGACTACTCAAAATCAGTTTTTGTTAAATATAATTTAATATGTGTTTTTTATTTCCGTCACATTTTTTTTTTAAACCAGCTAGAGGCCTGCCCTCTTGTTTAAGAATTCTATCACTTTCATAGAGTGATTACATGGGTGTAACCAGATAAAACAAGAAATTTAAGTAGGCCTTATCAATAACATATAAAAATCATAAGATTTAAGTTGAGTGTCTAATATTAGTTTGAATCTATCCTGTCTTGTTCAAAAAAAAAAAAAAAAGAAGAAGAAAATGAATCAAAACAAGAGAAATGGCTTTTAAATTTTAATACATTTTAAGCCAAATCACATATTAATAAAAGTTTGCCCAGCAGACTTTGCTTTCATTAACTACCATAATTCCATATCCTTTTTAACAATGACAATTTTTGTTGTTGTAGTTAAAGAAAGCAGAAAGGCACAAAAGAGAAAATAGGAATCAATTTTAATTCCATCATTCAGTTATAATCACTTTGATATACACATATGCACATATTTTATGAAATGTGACATTGATATTATATCCTCAAGATTTACCTTAATTATACCTTAAGTAGGGGAACATATCTCAGTATTAACAAATGTAGCTTAACATATTTTAATGGCTTGCATTGTATGAAGTTACCATAATTATAGAAATTATAATCATAACTCTCAATTTATTGCTATTCACAAGCTATTATTTCTCTCTTTAAAGATCAACACTGTCCATTTAACATATAATACAAACAAAAAATGTTAGTCATCCTAATAACTTTTAATTTTCTAGGAGCCACATTTAAAAAAAAAAGAAATGAGTGGAATTGATTTTATTAACATTTTTTCATCCCAATATGTCCAAAAATATTATTATCACAACCCATCGTCAATATGAAAATAAAGGAAATACTTTACATTTTCTATCAAGTTTCAAAATCTAGCATTTACAGCATATCTTATATCTCATTTGGACTAGTCATTGACTACCGTCTTAGAGAGTATATAATATTAGAGTGTGAAAAAAATCTGTTTTAAATTTTATTACAGTTTTTTTAATAAGTACAACTGTATTTATTTAGGGACAACCCCGTCATCTATGCAGGAAACCTACAGATTCTATTCATTTATTTTTTATTGTTGATGTATAGTCGACCTACAGTGTTATATTAATTTCAGGTGTACAACATATTGATTTGACAATTTAGTTAAATATGAGGTTAAGCACATGTTCCAGTTGTAAATAAACAACATAGTGTGAACTTAGTGTTCATATCTATTTTTCAGGAAACCAGAAAAATACATACCTTATAAAATAAATGTAGTCATCTAATCAACAATTACATATGCAACATAAATAAGAGGTTTAGTTTAAAAGTAGAATTCAAGGGGCGCTTGGGCAGCTCAGTCGGTTAAACAACTAACACTTGATTTCAGCTCATGTCATGATCTCAGGGTTGTGGACTATCATGGAGCCTGCTTGGGATGCTGTACATCCCTCTCTCTCTGCCCCTCTCCGTGGTCTAGCTCTATAAATAAATAAATAAATAAATAAATAAATAAATAAATAAATATCCATCTTTAAAACATAATAAAATAAAAACAGAATTCAACAAAACATATTTAATGTCACTCACTTTAAGCCAGTGTCTTCCAACTGTTGTGTTATCAATGAATCATTTAAATCCTATGTTCCCTGCCCACATTTAGCACCCTTGTATTTCCCCAATTCTTAAGGACAATTTCTTCCTCTCAGATTTAAAACAAATGCACCAATAATGGATATCTTTCAGTGAGAAGTTGTTCAGTTTGAGAATTAAAGGTCTTACTAGTCTAAGTTATTTCAGTTCACCTCTGAGCAATGAAACACGTCCAGGGACTCAGTAAAACCTTTATACCACAAGGATTAATGTTAACATTCAGTTTTTTTAAAGTATAAAAACAGCTAGAGTATTTTTACCTCTGAGAACCTTAGGAGACTTAATGTAGGACACTGAATATAACCTAATATTCTTTAATGCGGAGTTACTAAAATATTCTGTAGTGCACAGAACCTTCACAATAAAAAAAATGCACGTACATATGTAAGTATTTATGTTAACAAGACATGTGCAAAATATCTTATTAACACACCATATAGTAATTCAGTGTGATATTTTGTATGGCAATTCCTTTTATAGATATTCCAAAAGAGTAACAAACTAATTTTTAGCAAATATTTTAAGAATTGACAGAAGAAATTAATATACATCCATTTTTACACTTGTATACAACTAATTAATTTGATGAATATTTATTTTTAAAGATTTTATTTATTTATTTGAGAGAGAGTGTGTATACAGGAGAGCAAGCCAGCACAAAGGGGTGGGAGAAAGGGCAAAGGGGGATGGGGAAGGAGAAACACACTCCCTGATGAGCAGAGAGCCAGATGAAGGGGTGGATCCCAGGGCCCCAGATCATGACTTGAGCCGAAGGCAGATGCTTAATTGAGCCACCCAGGCGCCCCTAATTTGATGAATATTACCTATATAAATTGTATATCTGAGACCCTGCTTAGTAATGTTCAATCTTTTGATTGTTGTACTCTATTCAATAACGGACTTTGATTTTTTAGAGATATTCTATTACAACTCTCTTAGTTTATAACAGACGTCTAACTCTGCAGTGCTATTTGATGAGTGAATATTTAGCATAATCTACTACTATCATCATTAGTAAATTTTGGAATGATAACTTCTTATGAAAAGGGTATTTATCCTGAAATTTTAATGAATATTCATTATATTTTTACGTGACAGTTTAAAAATAGATTGAAATTAGATAAATTTTTTAACAAGAAGGGAAAGGAGACATTATACCAAATGCTATTTAACTGCCTGATTGAGGATTTTGTGAGGCATGGAATACGGCATATCATCTGCAATGTACTCACTGGGAAATGTGCTCATCCTAATGAAAGTTGTTCCAAAAAGGAAAGAAATTTCAGTAAACTTGTTACCCATCATTTAAGTAATGTAAATAGACCTTTGGTGGCAGTAAACCAGATAGGATGAGAAAATAAATCTATGATGTTTCAAGCATTACACAAGCTACAGATTGCAGGTCATCTCAAGAGGTAATGTACATTTATTGCACAGGCAGGTGGACATTGATGGACTATTCTTTCTTCTGACTATTGTTATAACTGATCTTTAATGATAGAAATATAGTATTAAATAAATAAGGGAATTAAACATTTTAGTGGATGATATATTGTACTTGGTCTAAACATTTCTCACTAAAATGACTAAAAAATAAAAATTAAAAAGATAAAGTAGGACGGAAGGAGGGGAAAAGGAGACGGAGAGACAAGCAGAGACATCAGAAAGAAGGCAGAGAAGAAAGAGTGACAAGAGAAAGAAGAAAGCCAGGCCAAGAAGATTAAGTGTGGTTTATTTTATGGAAGTATTTTGTAGTTTAAAGCTTAGCTGTGCAATGATCCACTGATACATTTTTACGTATCTAGATTAATATTTCAAGTTAAAATTATTAACTTTTTATGCAACAGCCAACATTTGTTATACTCTTATGTGACATTATCAAGGCAAGTCACTACAAATATGAAGATAGATAAGAAAGTTTCTCTTCTCAACTTTAGGAAATTAAGCAGAAAAAAAATTACAAAATAATATGGCATGGAGTAAGTGACTCGTATAAAACACAACCAAAAAGAGACCACTCTCAGGAATGGATTCTAAGAAGAGGTAAAATCTGAATTAAGCGTATCCTCCCTATAGGAATTCTGGAGGAGAAAGCCAAAGACATCAGGGGCTTTTCTGCTAAGCAGAACATATCAGCAAAGGCTGAGCTGTGGGACTATTGCAAAAAACAATGTGGGAGTTGAGGGAGCTGGAAGTGCAAAGAGGAAATTAGTGAAAAAAGAAGTTTAAGAGGGAGGTAGGGGCGAGAGCTTGAAAGTCCACAAATACAATATTAAGAAATTGAGATAATCTGTATAGTGACAGGCAAAGAAAGCACTAGCAGCAACATGGAATTGTCAGACGTAACTTTGGAAGGATCACTTAGAAAGCTGAGAGCAAATGTGGCTAAGAAACAAGATTGGTAGGTTCATGCAATCAATGGTGTGTTGAGGTCAGTGATGAAATCTTCAGAAATCTTGCTATCAATTGATACGACATTGGAAACTGGAAATTGGCCCATGGTGGGAACCTTTACACCATCGACATTGATCACAATGTCTACAAAATCACAGTCCTGCCCCCTGATCCCACCCAACCCCAGCTCAGAGATGTACTTTTCTTAAATACTTGCCAGAACACTCCTGACTCAAGGCTGCAATCTGCTACTGATAAATCTTAGAGATTGAACAAGGGTAATTGAGTAATTAAGAGGGTGTAGATTTAAAAAATATACATATATATTTAAGAGAAGAGACCTAAAACACTTGGTAAAGGATAAGGCTGACAATTTCTAGAAAAAAATCTTAGAATATATACATTTTACAATCCCAAATTAGTATTGGTATTAATCGTATCAACAAGGTTGCTGTGATTTACAAAAGACATCTAAATAAATTAATTGGTGACAATTCTTGTTTTGTTCAACTTCACATTCAAAAATATTCTCATTATCTCCTAGAAATCTTATTGTGGCATTCTATTATAGTAGGAATAATTCATATACATGATGTAATAGATTTTTGATAATGGAAAAAAGTCGTGAACAACTTGTTTCAAAATTTTTGAGCAACTCAAGTAAAAAAAATGTATTAACTTTTTTCTTACTGGTGAAAAATGGACATTGAAATGATATCAAACTAAATTAGTTTAACAAACTAAAGATCTGAACCAGTGATTGTGTTTAATGGTATATGTACAATTCATTTCCATTGACACAATTTATTTTATTAGAATCATCTTTTATAAGAATCTCCTATATTAGCAATCTGAAAACTATGTGACAGCTTAACATTTCTTTTAAAGATTGCATCTTTGCTATAATATATGAAGTAGTAACATTTTCTTTTGATATCAAGAGTTTATCTTACTGCTATATTGAGTGAGATTTTTTTACTCATGAGTTGACACATCTCTTATATAAAGGATATTATTCTTGTGAAGTCTCATTAAAAGTGCATATTATTTTTGTGCCCTTTGTAGATATTTTGGCACTCAACTAAAAATCTAAAATTAAATATTTAACACCTTTTAACTATGTTTAAACAACAAATGAAAGTGCTATACACACCATTCCTCTATATATCTACTTGTTATTATCACCCCATATTGTAACTGAAGTTTCATATTAATACCATGTTTGAAAAAGATTTTATATTAGCACTGAACTCCTAGACTTTATAACTTAAAAGTAGCACATTTTCATATAGCTATGTATGTACAAAATAAACAGTGCCAGTAAAATATTTTCATGTGAGGTTATACTGTTTCTTTAGTCTGTGATTTTTCCATCTTTTGAGAGTTATGAACTTTTTCATATTTTAGTTTCAAACTTGAGTCATCAAGTTATCACTTGCTGAAATATCAGGATATTTGAGACATTATTGTAGTTCATGGAAATAGTAGGATTTATCAATTCTGTTTGAAATTATTCTTCAAAATCCAGCCTATTTGGCCACTTTTTATGCCATTTTAGCAGAGAATTTCATTCTTTTCTCCAGAAACTACTAGTCTTGCTATTAGATCCAATAAGTCAGAACACTTGCATCTGATATTTTCTATCCCTAATTTTATAACTCATTTTATAATTTGTGTTACTTGGCCTTTTACTATTTTTTCTGATACATGGGCAGCTATTCAAAAAATACTGATATCCAAAATTATTAAACTTTGTTTCTAATAGTATGTAACTATCACCACAGAAACAGGGTCAATCAAAGGAGTATACTTACATTTAGAAGGGATGCAGTTCTAAAAGTGTTAGTATATTTAAATTGAAAAAGCTTTATGAAAAAATTTATCATAATAAATCTTTTCTTTTAATTTTAGCTGAGACATGATATCAGAGTGTTGAGAACTGGACTTGTGCCAATTTGATCATTAAGAACTATTAGGTTTCTTGTAGATACTAGGTTACTTGTAGATCAGAGACCTCAAATAGTATTTTGTAGATACTATCAGCGATGGATGAATGTCTAATGTCATCTCCCTGTTAGAAAGTGCTTGCTTTACTGCCAGGCGGTATTATATGAATGTTGGTATATATGGTGGAATTTCGTGTGAGATTTCCTTTCATCTTTCATCACACTTTCATAAGCAGAAAAAGATATAATTAGAAATGAAGTTAGATCATTATTGTTACTACTCCATGTTATAATGTTAGAGAAAACATCATCCAACATTATAATAACTGAAGAAAGGTACACAGTGTGTCAGCTTTGACCATATCAATTCATTGGGCCAAGAAATATATCTATAGCAGTTGAATGCATAATTAAACCACAGTTATGAATTTGTGGTGCTAATTGATTTCTTAAATTAGTTAAATAGGATTCTCAGAGAGTGTTACTGTCCAAAAGAGTCTACACAATGATGTGCTCACTCCTTATGCAGCCCTGACCATGTGCTTTTACATCTCTTGATTGTAATGTGAACAAAGCATCTATTAGTGAAGGAACGGAATAAATTTTTAAAAACCTTGTACTTGTCATATTCTTGTAATAGTGAAAGAATTTGCACCTGGTTGAGCATAACAGATTAAATGGTTTCAAATTTGTCAGCAAGCTACCAAGTAAATTTAGATATTGCATTCTACTAGAACATAGAAAAGAAGAAATTTTGACTCCAGAAAGTCTGCTACTTTTTTGAAAACTAAGCTCCAGTTAAAACATTATCTCAGATGCAACAGCATAATTCTTCATCTTGAAAAACTTGTGAATCTTGTTATACTCATCTATCCATTTAAAAAGCAACCTGTGAATTTACAATTTTAAAAGCAAACTATATTTGTATTATTCTTTATTTGTAAACATTTCTGGGATTATGGAGAAAGAAGTTACAAATGTGGTAGATTTAAAATATATCTGCAAGATATTCCATATTCATGGATTAAAAGACTAATATAATTATGATGTCTGTACTATCCAAAGTGATTTATAGAAGCAATGAAACTCTTATTAATATCCTGATAGTTTTTGTTTAGTAGTGTTGTGTTTCTTGCAAAAATAGAAAAATCCATGCAAAACTTCAAGGGACCCTAAATAGCCAAAATACTCTTGATAAAGGAGAAAATTGGTGTTCTCATGCTTTCTGATTTTAAATCTTAACATATAGTCACATAGTCAAAACAGGTGGCCCTGACATAAGGACAGACATAGAATGGAATAGAATGGAGATCCCAGAAACAAACTCTCACATATGTGATCAAATGATTTTCAACATAACACCAAACCCATTCAATGGGTAAAGGATAGTCTTTTAAACAAATAGTATTCAGAAAACTGAGTATCCATATACACAAAACAAACAAACAGAACCTGGATCCTTACCTTACACTACATTAAAAAAAATTAACTGAAAATTGATTAATGACTGAAAAGTAAGAAGTAAAACTATAAAAAATATTTGAAGAAAAGAGGGGGAAGGCATATGACATTGGATTGGGCAATGATTTTTTGGATATAATAGAACAAAGGAAAAAACAGTAAATTGGACTTCATCAAAGAACACCATAAGAAAAGTGAAAAGGCAACCCAGGGAATGGTAAAAAATATTTGTAAATAATTTCTTTGATAAGAAGTAATATCCAGAATACATAAAGGCATCCAACTATTCAACAACAACAGCAACAACAAAACAATGACCTAATTAACTAAAAAAAAATGGGTAAAATGCCCAAATAGATACTTCTCTAAAGAAGATATATATATGTATGTATATATATGTATATATATCTTTTAGGAAATTCCAATCAAACCCACAATGAAGTACACTTTCATACTCATTAGGATTGTTAGTATATAAAACAAAACAAAACTAGACAGCAAATAAATGTCAACAAGTATGTGGAAAAATGAGAAATTTGCCGGTGGGAATCTAAATGGCACAACTGCTATAGAAAATGGTAGGTACTCCTCAGAAAATAAACATAAAATTACCATATAATCCAGAAATCACACTTTTGGGCATATATTCAAAAAAGTTGAAAGTTGAGACTACAGAGAATTTGTATACCCGTGTTCGTAATAGCATTATTCAAAATAGGAGAGGTGGAAGCAATGAAGTGTCCATTGATGAATGAATACATAAACAAAATGTGGTATTTATGTACAATGGGGTATTGTTCAACCTCAAAAAGCAAGGAAACACTGACACATCCTGCAAATGGGTGGACCATGAAAATGTTCTAATATTAGTAAATGAAATAAGCCAGTCACCAAAAAACAAATATTGGATGATTACACTTACATGGAATAGATTCACAGAGAATCTACCGCTGTAAGATCCATTTGGTCAGGGATATTATCTGTATTTGCTCTCTATTGCTTCCATAATAAGGAACAACAACAACAAAAAAGTATATGCTTGAAAGAACCCAACCTGATTATCTTAGAATATGATAGGTCAAAAATCTCACACGGTGTCACGGGCCTAAAATCAAGGTGTATTGCCAAGGCTGTATCCCTTCTGGGCATCCTGGAATAGAATCGGTTTTCTTGCCTTCTTCTCAAGGCAGCCACATTGCATGAGGTATAGCTCCATTTGCTTGTCATCAAGGCCCACAACTTTGGGTCAAGCCTTTCTCAAGTTGAAATCTTTCTGGTTCTCTCCCTTTTACCTACCTCTTCCACTTATAAAGACCCTTGTGGTTACATTGCTCCTCCCCAAATATTCCAGGATAACTTTCCCATCTCAAGGTCCGTTGATTAGTAATCTTAATTCCAACTGTAACCTAAATTCCCCTTTGCCATGTAGTCTAACATATTCGCATTCTGTGGATTAGAATGTAAACACTTTTGGGGTCAGAGGCACCACGCTATCTAAGTAGATAATGTGTTCTGAATACATATTTCATGAATGAAACAATGACTGAATTTCAAAATATATCAAATTCAGTATAATAATTTAGGTGTAAAATTAATGTTGATGCCAATATCTATGAAAATAATTGCACAGACATGGCTCTACTGTGTGGGCCAGTAATTATGAGATAGTGTAAATAACATGGAAATTAAAACAAAAGACTAGAATCATCTGTTAGCCCTGCTTCTTATTATTCTTGGTTTGAGAAAAATTAATTTATCTTCCTGTGAATGGTGTTTTTGTGTGTGTACGGTGTTGTTTTGGTTTGTTTTCTACTTAAAACATGGAAGTTGAAGTAGGACTTGATGTGTTTATTCAATGAAAATATAATAATCAAATTAGATAGTACAATTTAAAACTCTTCTTAAATCTTTATATGCATTGAGAATATTATCAATCAAAGCCTAAAAGGGATGTTATCTTATTTTAGAATCCTAATTACTATCTAGGATTATTTGTCCTTGATTTGTCTTTGGAACTTAAATTTTGAGATTCTTTAAGTTTTAGAGTAGTCTACAAAAAATACCAGACAACAATCTTCTTGTTTCTATGGAGTCCAATTATATCCAGTTGGTTTTTTTGTTTGTTTTTTGTTGTTGTTGTTTTTTATTTTGTAAGTATACTAGTTTGGCTACTTAGGTTTTAAATACACGTTTAAATATTAAACAGAGGCCAGATATGTTTTTTACTTGTTTAAAACCACTCCCATGGCGGGGCACCTAGGTGGCTCAGTTGGTTAAGCATCTGCCTTCAGCTCTGGTCATGATCTCAGAGTCCTGGGATTGAATCCTGCATTGTGCTCCCTGCTTAGAGGAGAGTCTGCTTCTCCCTCTCCCCTTACCCCTCTCCTCCTCCCCACTCTCAAATAAATAAATAAAATCTTTAAAAAATAAAAATAATCCTATGCCTATCCTCCCTTTCCTTTACATTTGGACACCTTATTTTTGCCCAGATCTAGGGTATGAATCTCTGACTCTGGGTCACAGTCTTAGTAGCACTGGGCTCTGAGGTGATTCCTGCCCTTGCCCTTCTCTATTTATAATTGTTCCCCATTTAATTCAACTTCGTAAAATTGGTTGGACGGGGTGTATAGAAAATTTGGCAGTTAAATCAGTAATGAACATTTTAAGCATAAAGTGAGATAAACAAATTGTATTGGTTTGCTAGAGTTACCAAAACAATTCCACAAACTTGACTTCAACAACAAAAATGTATTGTCTCACAGTTCTGGATCCTGGAAGTCTAAAACTACAAGTTTTAGTAAGGTTAGTTCCTTCTGAGAGCTGAATGAAGGATCTCTTCCAGATCTCTCTCCTTGGCTTATGATGGCCATCTTCATGTTCAAATGGCATTTTCCCTATATGCATGTATCTGTGTCCAAATGCTTTATTTTTCTAAGGACATCAATAATAATGGATTAGAGCCCACCCTAATGACCTCTTGGCAACTAATTGCATCTCCAATAATCCTGTTTTCAAATAAGGCCACATTTTCAGATACTGGGGGTTTATCTCAGCATATAAATTTGAGAGGGATACAATTCAACACATAGTCATGTCAACACGTTTTCAGTAACTGAAGCTTAAAAATTATGCATACATAAATAAGATGAATAGAGTTATTGGAATTTCCCTATACAAATAGTGCCTTGAATGAAATTTGAAGAAGAATGCTACTCTCTGTAAATTTTAAAAATAATACAGCACTTATAAAACAGCTTGATTGCAACTTATACCATTAAGGAAATTATGCAAGTGATTTAAACAAAATATGCAAATAAACAAGAATAATCAGAAAAAAAGTGAAATGTTTTAAGTATTATCAAGAACTTGCAAATAATCAAAGGCTTATTTTGTAGTTTAATGTTGTATTAGGCCAAACAGTTTTGATTTTGTATATAATTTTCCAAGTAGGTAAAGCATTATTACTTTAATTTGATCAACACCAATTAATTTGGTTATCTTTCAGTTAAGTGTTCCCACTATATTTTTATTCATTCTGATATGTTTTGGCATAATACAAGCTATACTTTGATCACAGTTTATTATATTAATTATCTTTGTCTCTGGATCAGTTCCAGTGTCAGCTTTTTTATTTTTATTTTACCATTATTCATATAATACTCTTTTTTCCAGTGTGCTTTCTGGAAGAGTGAATGAACATCCTCTCCCCATGTTCATGCTTGACCCTTCTTATTTTGTCACTGACAGAAGTTAATATTAAGTATATTTTGAGCTATTATTTCACAATTATTGAGCCAAATTACATGCATTATAAAAGCTTTTAGGTTTTCAAAAGCCAGCAACATAAGTTGATGCGTTGTTGGAATTATTTAGAGGTTAATGGCTACTTCTGAACACAAGAACTTTGTTTAATGGACCATCTCTCTCTTATTTTCTCAGATAAAATTGACACTCAGAAGAAAACTAAGTGTTGTCCAGAAAATATAGTTTGTAAGTCATGTATTTGGTATAACAAGAAAAAGTCTGTAATACATTTTTAGCAGATAAATAATGACCTTCCTCTTTGAAATTTATATGCATGATTATTGAGAAAACTGGCAAAACCTAGTTTTCTCATTTTTTATTCACAGTCTGAATCTATATGTTCATCTGCTCATATGTTCCAAAAAAGGAATATCACTGAAAGTCAAAAAGGGGTTGGTCCTTTTTGATCTCTAAGATTGCTCGTAATGGTTGTATTTAAGTGCATTATATTTAGCCATTTTTAAACTTAAAGTTATAAAGCATATAATGAAGTAGTTAATTCAGAAAAATCTGGAAATTGCCCTCATTTTTTCTGTCTTTAAAAAAAAACCTATCAGTGTATAGAAGTCCACAGTGGTGTTATCAGACATAAAAAAAAATAAGTAACAATATTTTCCAGTTTAAAAAACAAATATATAAATTTTGCTTAATTGGAAGTTTGGCTGTCTTTGACTCTTGATCTCTCTTTGAACCTTTTAATTTATCATGAAATATGCCAAAAATAATGTTTGAGAACTACTTCATGCTTGTGCATCACTGGTAATATAAAGATCCTGAAAGATAGGAAGGATATGAATTTTTGTATTATTTTTGCAGAGTGAATTTAAAGGTAGAGCAGTTGTTTTTATAAGAACAGTTGTCCCACATTCTGTGATCTTTCCTGCTATCCCTGCCCTACTGTAGGATCAAATTCTTTTTTCAAGTCATTATGATTGCATGTATCTCCCTCAGTATGAAACCACAAAGGTTGATTGATGGCCGTACTTTGTTTCCCTTCACGTAGCCTTTCCTTGATTTTCCACAAAGCTGACACACAGTGCTTTTTGGACATGTCAGGTATTCATAAAGGGTTAGGTTCACTAAAAAGAATTATAAATTGAAATAGAAAAAAGTTAAAACCTGAATTTTAAATCTGACATTTCCCATAAACCCAGCTGAAGCCTACACAGAGTTAACGGTGATTCCTTTATGGGCTTGACTGGGCACTAACCTTCTTTGCTCTCCCTATTCTCTAATAAGTGTTTCTCTAGGAAATGTTTTTCTGTTTTCTGATGTCTATTTTGTTATCCGTGACTCACCTTTTGGCAATCTAAATTCCACAGGATCATCCAGAGCAGTAATGGACACTGTAAATCTAGGTTTCTTAGACTACTGTTCACCATTAACTTGAGGTGCATATGCGACTGTTTATAATTTAGATTTTCCAAACCAGCAACTTAATCTAACACAACACACACACACACACACACACACACACACACGATACTAGGAGGCTCCTATAGCCACAGACATCCCTGCCAAGCCAACTATAAACCCATACAGAGGAATATGTTCCAACAACCTCTAATTTGCAGGACAAATTCTTTCATAACCACTTTCAGATTACGCACCCGTCCCCTGGCTCTGTAGAAATTGGAAAAGAACTCTTGTAATGACTGTTCCTTGGCTACGCATTAGGGGAAAAAATGAAAATTAATTTACATAATCAATATTATTTTCTTTACATGACTCCTGAGAGGGCTATTTGGGGTCTACTGTTTCAGTGACATTTGATTGTCCAATACCAAATTGTTATTATAGGATCTAGGGAGGGAATAAAATGGATGTATTTTATGTACTACAAAATATATTAGACAGTATTAATAAAGCCAAAGCTGTTGTTAAGTGGTAGACTCATTTAGTTAACCAGATAGCTTTTAGGGGAGCTTCATGTTATCTGCATAGTAAAGTTATGTAATATTACTGCTTTATCTTAAGAACATTTGTAATAATGTGAGTTTTACTAATACAAAATGGTAGTAAAGAATGTGCTAAATGACACAAACTATTTTGTAAAGATTCCCGCAGCATCAAACCATTTATTTTGCTAATTGTAAGAAAATAGCATGCAGTAATAAAAGTACTGTTAGGAACTCGTGATATGAGTTTTTCAGTTTTGCTTTTTTTGTTTGTTTGTTTACTTCTTTGTTTACTGGGGAATTTGTACATCTAGTTACATGCAAACAAAAATGTTCAGGGAATCAGTAATTTTAAATTGTCTCCCTGATCATTGTTGCTGATCTATTCATAATTAACAAGTAAAAGTAGGGGATGCCCGGTGGCTCAGTGGTTTGGCGCCTGCCTTCAACCCAGGGCTGATCTTGGAGTCCCGCATCAGGCTCCCTGCATGGAGCCTGCTTCTCCCTCTGCCTGTGTCTCTGCCTCTCTCTGTGTCTCTATGAGTAAATTAAAAAAAAAATCTTTAAAAAAAAAAGTATATGGCATTAACTGATTCAATTAGACTTCAGCTAATTGACCTTCCTAAAAGATAATAATAGCCAACAGGAAAATCATCTGATTTTTAAAATTATGTATTTAACTTAATTCATCTAGATTTAATTCAAAAGACTGACTACTTGGTAAGAAAAAAATGTATTTCATTTTCTCATACAATCGAAGGGAATTTAGCTAATGGATGTTGACACAACCACATTGGTTAGAGATACACAGAGTTAACTATTTTTTAAAAAAAAATTAAAAAAATATTTTATTTATTTATTCATGAGAGACAGAGAGAGGGAGAGGCAGAGACACAGGCAGAGGAAGAAGCAGGCTCCATGCAGGGAGCCCAATGTAGGACTCGATCCTAGGATCTCGGGATCACGACCTGAGCCAAAGGCAGGTGCCCAAACGCTGAGCCACCCAGGTGTCCTGGTTAACTATTGAAGTACATTTCAAAAAAAAATTAATGTATATTCTTAAACGGTCAGCCTAATCAGAGGTCACAAAAATTTGAACCAAAAATCATTTAACACTTATATTTAAGGAATAAAGGAAATGAAGCCCAGACATAAGAGTTAAGTTGTCCAGTTTTTCAGAGGTCATTAACCACTGAAAACTTGGTTGCAGCTCTCTGAATACTAAGTTCATGCTTCACTGGGATACTGAAATGTTTTTTCAAGGTAGCATATTTTCTACCTATCTCTTGTAAATTATACAAAATGGAACTGCTTTAAAAATGTTGTATTGCCATTGCAAAAGGAACTTTATAGAACTTTACTTATATTACTGGCACCTAAATTTTACCTCTTCTGTTGACAGAAAATCTCATTAATAAAAAAAAAATCTCATTAATACTTGTAAAATACATATTTATGAAAGTGGTCATATGCAGTATAATGCTTAAAAGAAAAATTACTTTTCACTCATTAAAATGAATTTATATTAGCATTCTTTAATTCGTAAAGATTTGTTCTTATTTTCCCATTAAATGTATACTGTATATTAGTAGATTGAAATGTAGATTGAAAATGAAATTCAAAAATATTATTAATGTACTTTAAAGAAAAGAAAAAATGAAAATAGAAGGAAATCTGTGTATTTACTTTGCAATACTGAGTGACCGTGAGACAGTCATTTAAACAAAGTGGAAATCATGATACTAATCTTTAAATGTACGGTTTAGACTAGATAATTCCTACAGTTCTCTACACTTTGAAAGAAGTACCAACTCTCCATATATATAAGAAAATATAATCTAATATTTAATAAATTTTAATTATAAAATAAACAAGTTAGCAAAATATGATAATTTTACTAAAATATATATAACTATATTTAAATAATTATAATTATATATAAATAATAAAATAATATGTATAAATAATATATAAATACATTATATATAAATATAAATAATATTTCTCATATACAGGGGTGATAAAATCTCAGCAACCAGGATATAAGAGAGGCATTGCCATCTGCTAAAAGTCATCTATATAATAAGCCTTTATCAATATATCGAATATATTAGGCAAGAAAGAGATTTGAAAGACATACGGATTAGAAATGAAGCAAAATAGTCTTTATTTGCAAACAACACTATCATCCTAAAAAAAATCTACCCAAGAAAAGAAAACAAAAAGCTACTAAAACTAATAAGTTTTGTAAGGACACAGGATATTATGCCAACTATACAAAACTCGGTTGATTTCAGTAAACTAGCTACAAATAATTGGAAGTTAAAACTTAAAAAAAATTCACAATAGCCTCAACAATATCTATAATAACAACAAAAAATATGAAATATGTCAGAGGTAAATCTAATAAGAGATGCATGAAATCTACACTGAAAATGATAGTTTTCATGAGAGACATGTCATGAAGACAAATAAATAGAGAAGTTGGTCATGTTAAAGAAATAAAAGATGTTAATGTTATCAAAATTGGTCTATGGATAGATACAAATCAAAGTGAAATCCTCGGAGACTTCTTAACAAAATTCAAGAGCCGATTTATAAGTTTATATGGAAATAAAGAGTATTTAGAGTAGCCAAAACTATTTTTTTTTAAAGAACAAAGCTGGGGAATTTACATCTAATTTTAAAAAGTTTTTTTAAAGCTATAGCGATAAAGACAGTGTGGTATGTGTATATAGATATACAGAATAATGGAATAGAAAAAAACAGTCAAGGAATAGCACATTAGAAGGTCAATTGATTTTTGACAAAGATGTTAATGGTATGAAATGAAGAAAGAATGATCTTTTCAACAAATGGTATTGGAACAAATGGATATACATAGGCAAAATAAATAATTATATTTCTATTCTTATAACACACCATGGGGTAAAATTAACTCAAAATTGATCCTTGACCTAAATTTAAGAGCTGAAATTATCCAAATTTTAAGAGAAAATATAGAATATTTTTTTTAACTTACCTTGTACTGGCAAAGTTTTCTTAATATACATAAAAACACCAATTACAAAATAAAAAATGAAATTGGTGTTCATTAAAATCAAAACTTTCATTTATCAAAAAATAACAATAAAAAATGAAAAGGCAACTACAAAATAAAACACATTTTTCAAACCATATATCTAACAAGATCATTATCTAGAAACTATAAAGAATTCTTCCAATGTAATAATAGGACGGCAAAAACCTCAATTTTAAAAATGTTTTTTAAAAAATAAATAACAGATATTCACTAAAGAAGATAACATGTGACAAATTAATGTGAAAAAAATTTAAAGAAAAACAATTTTTAAAGATATTATTTATTTGAGAGAGAGGGCACAAACAGAGAGAGGGGCAGAAGGACAAGCAAGCTCCCCACTGAGCAGGGAGCCTGTTGTGGGGCACTGTCCCAGGACCCAAGTTCATGACCTGAGCCAAAGTCAGACGCTTAACCTACTGAGCCCCTCATGCACCCTCATGTGAAAATTATTCAACAGCCTTTATTATTAGGGGGGTGAAAATTAAAAGCACAGTCAGATATTGCCATATTCCCACTAGAATGGCTAAAATTACACATTGACTATAGCAAGTGTGGACAAGGTTACGGAGCAGCTGATATCTCATATAGAGCTGATTGGAATATATAATAGAATAACATTTTAGAAAATAGGAAGCTTCTAAAAAGTTTAACATACAACTGCTTTATAGCCCTACCTAGGAGGTAACAAAAATGAAAGAATATGCCACACAAAAACTTGTACATAGGTGTTTATATTAGGTTTATTCTTTCAAGTCAACACTTGGAAACAACTCAAATGTCTATCAGTCGGTAAATGGATAACCAAATTATGTAATGTCCACACAATAGAATGGCCCTCATAATAAAAAGGAATCAAGAATATATACACAAGACGGATAAATCAAAATGATTGTGCATTTATATACAAGAGGTCAGGCCAAAAAATAGTATAGACTAGATTCCAGTTACAAAAATTCTGGAAAATGCAAACTAATCTATAGTAACAGAAAGAGAGGCAGGGTTGACTTGAGAATAGTGTAGAGTTGAGTGGAGACTGTGCAAAGAATGGGTTAAAAGGGAACACTAAAAACTTTTGGGGTGATGATTGTGTTTATCATCTTGAATGGGGTGATGTTTCTAGGATATGTATACACATTGAAAATCATTTAATTATACATTTAAGCATATGCAGTTTCCTACTTCACTTTATCTCAATACAAGTGTAAATTTGATGCACTGATTAAAAATAATAGCAAAAACAAGAACTATCACTGATAGTGACTGATAATTGTATGTAAAAAGTAATTATGATAAATTATCTCAAATTTGTACGTTGTAAAACACCAGGAGTGAACCCCAATGCAAACTATGGACTTTAGGTAATAATGAGGCTGTGCATGTGCAGAGCAGGAGATATACTGGAAATCTCTGTAGTTTCCTCTTAATTTTTCTGTGAACCTAAAACACTCTTTAAAAAGCCTTTATAGGAGTATCTGGGTGGCTCAGTTGTTTAAGCACCAAACTCTTGATTTTGGTTCAGATCATGATCTCAGGGTTGGGAAATTGAGCCTGCAACAGGCTCTACACTGGGTGTGGAGTCTACTTAAGATTCTCTCTCTGTCCCACATGCAGTCCTTTTCTTAAAAAGAAAAAAAAAAGAAGAAGAAAGAAAGAAAAGAAAGAAAGAAAGAAAGAAAGAAAGAAAGAAAGAAAGAAGAAAGAAAGAAAGAGAGAAAGAGAGAGAGAAAGAAAGAAAAAGAGAGAGAGAAAGAGAGAGAGAGAGAAAGAAAGAAGAAAGAAAGAAAGAAAGAAAAGAAGAAAGAAAGAAAGAAAGAAAGAAAGAAAGAAAGAAAGAAAGAAAGAAAGAAAGAAAGAAAAAGAAAGAAGAAAGAAAAAAGAAGGAAGGAAAGAAGGAAGGAAGGAAGGGAGGGAGGGAGGGAGGGAGGGAGGGAGGAAGGAAAAAGAAAAGGGGAAAAAGCCTTTATAATAAAACCAGTAGATGACCTAAAAGTTTACACACACACATGTATTTCCTTTGCATGGGCACTGGTAATCTGATGGTTTATTTGTTTTGGAAGAGATACTTACTCCCCCCCAAAAAAATCTGTTTCTTCCATTTTGATGTGACTATGTTAGAGTTTCCATTAACAAGTTTGATTTATCTAGCATAAGAGTCCCAGCTCAGTGTTGAGCTGCAAATCTGAAATCCTTTCAAATTCACATGCAAGCAAGAAAGTGTAAATTGGTGTCGAGTCAAAATTTGTGAATAGTAGACCCATATTCTGGCTAATGAGGCAATGCATCATTGCAGAGAAAGGGCTAGTGTGTGAGAATCCGGCTGAAAGAAGTCAAAGGTCAACAAGTGAAGATGGATTCCGACAACCGCTTTGGCTACTCACTTTTCCTTGGAAGGTAGAGGCCACTTATTAAGGATCTCACATTAGGAAAACTGATTTGTGCAGTCTGTTCTTTGTGGGAAGTTATTTTGATCATACCTTAAATAAAATTTGGGGCTCCTAAGGGGCTCAGTCAGTTAAGCATCTGCTTCAACTCAGATCATGATCCCAGGGGACTGGGGTCGAGTCCCCCATCAGGCTACCCGCACAGCAGGGACTGTGCTTCTTCTCCTTCTCCCTCTGCTTGCAGTTCCCCCTGCTTGTGCTCGCTCTCATTCTCTCTGTCAAATAAATAAGTAAAATCTTTTTTAAAAAATTAAAATTAATTTTAAATAAAATAGACAAAAATACAATGGAAAACATTTTCTTCTAGAAGGAATTATTTTAGATTGATACTTAATGCCTTCTGTTTCACATTTGTTGTAAATGGTTTCAGAAGAGTACTACATGCCTAAGTATTATTTCAAAAGCAGTTCATACTTACATTTCGTTTGACAGTGTATTCTGTGACCAATTTTTCCAATGTAATATGGACCCTTTATAATCCTTGGAGGAATATGAGTTTCATACAAAGCTATTCCGTCACTGGACTCAGTATGTGCAACACACGAGAAAGAAACGAAGCCGGAAAACTCAGAAACTGAATAAGATTGCCCCAAATCAAAAAAAAAAAAAAAAAGATTGCCCCAAATCTCATTCACAGACATGAGTAAGACGGACATAAAATAATAAAAACATTCATCTTGGACACACAAACGTACACCAGACACATAGAATCCCAACAAATTCTGATTTAGAATATTCTAGGCTGAAATTACTCCTGGATTTTCATGGAAAATAAACACATACAGAAAAAAAAATGCCATGGCTTTACATCAACACATGGAGGTGATGGTGCCGTTGCCTCGCTCATCACACGCTCTAGAAGTCCACCACCCATGTATCTCTGAATCTTCCGTGTAGAGCCGGAGAACGTGTGGTGCCCTTCCATCACTGCCCTCTTTCTGTACCTGAAATGACTGGGAATTCAGTTTTAATCATGGACCACCTGCTCCCACCCAACCTCAAAAACGCCTGTGGAAATAAATGAAGAGTCGCACACAGAAGAGCAAAGTGTGTGTTTGCTTTCATGTCAAGTGTGAGGGAATTCGTGTCTTCCCTATGTTTGGCAACTGATTTTCATCATTCACAATTGCCTTTGCTTAAAATATCTATTTTTGTTCTCCCTTCCGGATCTTTAAATCACTGAAAATAATAAAAGGAGACAAATCATATATCCCTGAACATGATGAAGTGGTAATTGCCATCCTTTTTAAGACTGCTGGGCTAGAAAGATCAGGTCCGAGGGCAGAGTTATTCAGCAGTGTGCGTTTAAAACCCATGAAGCTTCAAATCTGACATGCTCGGCATCATAAAGTATCCTCAACTGCCTCTCCACCTTTTGGCCCTGCACACTTCCTAACTTTTACTTGCAGGAAACTGGTGGGCAGAGGACAGTAAAGCAGTCGTTTCACGGGAGTTATTTGGGGGGTTGTAAAAGTGGAGAAGGTGCTAGAGTAGGCACTAAAACTCTCTTGGACTCAAATTTTAGGAATGCATTTTGGTATTCTGGCCACGCTCCCGGAGAGGATGTCTCAGTTGGGAGGGACGCAGCGGGGGCTCCATTTGACCTGAGGAGCCAACACGGGGGCCCCGCTGCAGTATAGACGGTGCTCTAGTTGTTGAGGAGCGAGATGTAGCGCCAGATGCCTAATAAATTGTCTTGCATGGTGATCGTTGGTTCGCGAGGCTCTTGTGGCAAACTTCTGGGACCTGGGAGGCCCTTCTCAGATTGGGGATCGGACAGGTGCCCAAGGCAGCTGTGCGTGTGTAGACGCAGCAGCGATGCTCCCCAAAGGTCACAGGGTGATCTCACAATGTTCAGGAAGACTTCTAAAATAACCTCTATTGGTTTAAAGCGTTCTTAGAAGATCTCGAAGGCCATCATCTACTGTTACCAGTGGTGCCATACACTACCCACTTTTTTTTTTTTTTTCATATACTACCCACTTACATCATACTCCTCCGGGTCTTTATCCTTTTTTCTCATTTTAATTACACTTAAAATTTGATTTTATTGTCTAGTTTTCACAGGAAATGGCTTACCTGGTGTCTATTACCAAATCATGCCTGTAAGGAGCTTTCAAGTTGTCTTTGTCACCCGGAATTGTGTTCAGTACTCATTGTTTTGCTCAAGTCAGTGGAGTACTCAAGGTGAAATAAAATAGATCTCAGATTATCTTTTGTGAGCGCCTAAAAATTTTCTATTATCTTGACATCAGAAGTTTATTGATGCTATCTAAATTCTTAGCGAAATATTGCAAGTTAGCACGAACATACTAGTTTTCTATCATAATACATCAAATTTAGCAGCTTAAATTAACCCATATATTATCCCACAGGTCTGCAGGTCAGAAGCCTTGGTACGGGGTCGTGCAGTGGGGTCCTCTGCGTCAGTCACAAGGCTGGAATCAAGGTGTAGGGAAGGCAGCTGTGGTCCCTTCTGGAGGCCCTCACGGTGATCTGCTTCCCAGGTCTTTCAACTGGTTGGCCTCATTCAGTTTATTGCAGTTGTAGGATTGAGGTCTCCATGTCCTTCCTGACTGTCCACCTTGGGTCAGTTTTGGCTCCTAGATCCACCCACATTCATGTTCTCTGTGAAGTGTCGCCTCCAGCAATGGGCAGTTGAGTCAGATCTCTCTGACTTCCCTTCTGCTGCATGTCTCTGGCTCCAGATGAAGGATGTTCTCTGTTTTAAGGAATTGTGTGAATGGGTTGGGCCTTTCTGGATCCAGGATAAGTTCCTTGTTTTAAGGGCAGCACATTAATTACTTCTGCAAAGTCCCCTTGGCCGAATAATATATTCACAGGTTCTGGGGATGACGGGATAGCATCTTTGGAGGGTAATTATTTTGCCAACTCCAGCATGGCATAGCGTTCCTTTTTTTTTTTTTTTTTTTTTTTTTATGACATAGCATTCTCATCCAAATCCTGAGAAGTATTTTGTGCATCTACTAGGTAAGCAGTAGGTCCCACTTCACCAGCTTGAGCAGTATATAGAGACAGGTATCTTCTTTGTAGCTAATCATGCCTGTCCCATCTGCTACAGTGATATTTTGTGCTTAAGACTCCCAAATTAAGGCTTGATAAGGCTTTTTTTTTTTTTTAAGATTTTATTTATTCACTTAGAAGAGACAGAGAGACAGAGAGCGAGGCAGAGACACAGGCAGAGGGAGAAGCAGGCTCCATGCAGGGAGCCCGATGTGGGACTCGATCATGGGACCCCAGGGTCACGCCCTGAGCCAAAGGCAGACGTTCAACTGCTGAGCCACCCAGAAGCCCCTGATAAGGCTTATTAGTTCAGGGACGCCTGGGTGGCTCAGCATTTGAGCGTCTGCCTTTGGCTCAGGGCGTGATCCCAGTCTGGGGATCGAGTCCCACATCGGGCGCCTTGAGGGGGCCTGCTTCTCCGTCTGTCTATGTCTCTGCTTCTCTCTGTGTCTCTCATGAATAAATAAATAAAATCTTTAAAAAAGAAAGAAGGCTTAGTTCATCTAGATTTTCTCCTGGTGGGTAGTATGCCTATATCCAGAGGAGCTTCCAAAGTAAGATAACCATGGTAGCAGAAGCAATTTTTTTTTTACCCTAAAACTCCAGGCTTTGTTGAATATACATCATCAGCGCAGAACACACATCGATTCATGGAGACTTTCCCTCTTGGAGCCTTTTGTGACAGCACACCGTAGTGGCCTTGAAGTCCTTCAGAAGTTATGATAACCTTGACTCTCAAATGCAAGTGTCCAACATGCCGGTTGCCTTCTCCTTAGCTCCCGTCCTACTTCTTATGCCAATTGACCCGTTCTCCTTGGCCATCAGCTGTCCCCATGTTCCTGTAGGCAGAGCAGTGTCTGATAACTCTGAGGACGGGTCTACTGGCTTCTGTTGTTTGTTTTTGATACCTCCCGAGGCGTTGTTACAGCTGTGTGCCCTTTCTCATTCCTGTGTGGCACACTGCATTGATATGGGCTGGGTAGTGGTGGAAATCTAAGCCTTCTCTAGTGGGGGAAAGTTTACAGTACCTGGGAGTTCTGACCAAATCTTCTTTGTCCATAACTGTTAACTTGGGAGGGGGAGGAAGAGAGTGAGAGAGACAGAGAATATCATGTGTGTGTGTATAATCAGACCGTTGGATAGTCACAACTGCCATTTGGACGATATTGGGCAATTACAACATTCCCATTCAATTCTTTGAAACAGAAGGGAATCAAGAACAGAGACTTCCATGAGCTCTTCCCTGGCTCCACCATGTACTTTCCTTTATTTCGTTTTTCTTTTTTCCAAAGCCTATTACTTTTTGTATTACTGATCCATTTGTTCTTTGTGATATAGGACTTCAATTAGATATGCCCCCATCTTTACCCCTCACTCCCTTCTAAACTGAAATCCATATGTGCCCCCCCACACACACACAGAGTTTGATAAATTGTTATACATGTTCCCTTGAATGGCATCTTAAATCCAAAAAAACCCAACATTCTCATCACCTTTTCCAAGTCGCTCTTCCTCCCTTATTTCTTCCGGTTGGTAAGCGCCAGTTTCCCAAGTCCAGATCTCCACCGCCCATAATGTGTTGTTTTCCTGGCTTCCACAATCAGTTGCCAACAGTAGAATTTTATTTCACTAAAATATCTCTCAATAATATCCCCTCTCTAGTTACATTTCTACTAATTGGTTAATCCTTTTGCATTTATTGTCTGAATTATTGCAAAGTATCCTAATTATTTTCAACCTCTGATCTTTAAGCTGCCAATCAGGTGATATTTCTACATTTCAAAGCTCTTACTATCTTGTTATAAATCCCTCAGTGGCTCTCAATGACTTTGGGAATCAAGCTGAGACTTGCGCTCTCTTCTCTGCTAAACTTTTGAGCATCATTTTATTTACTTTGCTCTTTTTTTCTACTTGTAGCACTTTTCAACCTCACAGATTTCGACTCGACACATTTGGAACTTGCCATGCTTTGTTTTCAACCATGGTTTTTAAAAAGCTGCCCTCTTCCTTGAACACATTGTCCTCTCCCGTATCTCATTCAAGTTTTGCAAAAACTAAGAAGTTACCTTTTTCAGAAAGCCTGCTCTTATATTTACAGTTTTCATTTGTGCTACTTCTGTGCTGCTATTTTAACAAGTAGAGGCTAATGCCGAGGTGGGCAGTGGAAGGGACATATGTAATAAAGGTATGTGCTTTCAACACACAGTAGACACTATATTAGGTTAGAAAATCTTCTACCCATTTTCATGTAAGGACCCAGGGCCAGGGGCAGAGACAACAGCTATCAGGGAACAAATGAAAACTGGGAAGACTCTTCAGCAATTTGGCAGGTCAGTCATTCAGCAAAATGACTGAGGTGGATAGATATTTGGCAAATTGGCCAGGCAGGCTTGCTGTATTCAATAATTTACCTCCCTTCTGAAACTACAGAAGCAGAATCACATGTGGCTACCTGCGGCTGGAATTGTATCTGATTCTGGATGAATCTAAATTAGGAGTGGGTATGTTGACACATAATCTCTTTCTCTCTCTCTCTAATTTTGGTGACTTACTTGGGCAGGGCTAACAGCAATTCAAAGCATTTCAAAATATACTGAGACAAAGAAAAACTAGAGGCAACTACTATTTCAAAATATAGAGTCTTTTGATGTAAATAAAGAAGTCTGTTGTCAAAAGCTCTTTATAAGGTCAGGCAGCAGCAGGATCCTTCACCTGGGATAAATCCTCAGCCACTGCAACCTTCACCTTTGATTAAGTACAAAACTATTATATTTACCTCCTACAGCAACATCATAAACGGCTGCCAGTACTGCTGACAGTCAGATTATCTCCTCAAAATATCTCAATTTTCCTGAATTTTTAAGCTAAAACTTGTGTATACAATCCAAAAGAAAAAAAAAATCATGCTTTCATTGCACTTAAATGCTTTTCTTTGTCTAGACACAGACACAACAATTACATGAAAATGGTTTTCTTTTTCAGTGTATTGATTTCTTACCAGAGCATTTATTAACTGTTAGTAGTTTAGAATTTCTTATATTATTCTTTAGAATAATAATTTCCTTAATATGTAAAATTTTGAGAATATCTACTGCCAGATAAACTGTTTATCTATAGCAAATTAATTACCTATTTATGTTCAAATAGCGTACTTTTAACATTTACAATAATGAGAGGAATGACTATACATTTTAGTCTTTATAAAATACGGCATTTAAAATAATAATCGTAAGTAATGCCTGTAGAGTTAAAACTTCTATTAATATTTTCTTCCAGTTTATTTTCAGGTACATGGTATTTATTTAGTTTTTTCTTTTTTTTTTTTTTCCAGGATTAGGTTAGGATTGTTTAGCTGAGTTGCATTCAGTTTTTTTCAGCTGAGTCGCATTCAGTTTTTTTTCAATTATTATCACATCAACATTTTCCATGTCATTAAATAGTCTTTTTAGTTGGAATCCATTCTAAAAGCAGAATGGCTTAGTGCACTATGGAGCCAGCAGCCTATGTTTACATCTTGACTCTGCTGCTCACTAGCTTTTTTCCTCGGGCAAATTACTTAAACAATTTGTGCCCCTCTTTCCTAGCTATGAAACAAGGATTATAATACTACTTATCTCATAGGCATGTAATGGGAATTAAATGAGTTTATATATATGTTTATATATACGTATACATTAGAACATTCCCCAGTATGCTCAGTAACTCGTACCCATTGTTCTTCTTTCTCCTTAAATATCCAGATGATTCTAAGGATTGAAGTATTGACTTTTTAATATTTTTTATTCAAATTATTAAATTTGTCTTTTCACAAATGCACTGATACATTACCAAAAACACTTGCTGTCACTAAATCTTATGAAAGTGGTATATTTTTAAAAATATGTTTGGATATTATGAATTATGTGATATTTTCATTTATTTTGTTTATTTCATATAGTTTGTTTATATAGCCCATTTAACCTTTCAAGTAACTTTTTATATAGTGACTTTTTTAAATTCTGGATTTAGATTTAGTTATTTGTTTAATTTTTATAGTGTTCAAATATAGTCAAACAATTATGACACCTGCAAACTTGAATTTTCTTTCTTTTTAATTATTTAAAAAGATAGTAACTATATGAATAACTATTTGTGCATGGTACAAAAATAATGTTGAAGAATTTATAGGCTCAATGCACGAAAGAGTTTTGCTTTTTCTCTTTTTCCCCAAATAACTCACCTCCCTGAAGGCATCCATTTTACAAGTCACTTAGGTGAATTTCCAATGCCATTCTAAACATGCAAAAAGATTGTGAATTGTTAGCATATAATGTTCTTGGGTCTTGATCTTTATTTTTCGATTAATTGTATTGTGGAGAAATTTCACATTAATGTTTCTGCCTCATTTTTTTAGTGCTTAATATCCCTTTCCCAAATGCCAGAGTATTTAATTTTGATTCATTTCATTTACCTGGGTATAACTTCAAGAAAGTTTTACAGATAGGACATCAGTTAGTGTATCCTACTTTTCTGAGTAACTGTATGTTTATTTGATTGCTTTTTATTGCTTTGATATTAAAAGTAAAACAAGCAAATAGGTATAAAATCTTGCATCACAGGCATTGTCTCTATGTTGTATGATTTTTTTTTTTTTTTTGAGATAGGGAAGAGCAGAGGGAGAGGGAGAGAATCTTATGCAAGGGCCACACCCAATGCAGAGTCTGACGAGGAGCTCAATCTCACAATCCTGAGATCAGGGTCTGAGACGAAACCAAGACTTGAACTCTTAACTGACTGAGCCACTGAGGTGCTATGTGCATCCTAAATATTGAAACTTATCTTCCCTTTGCTCTCTATTCATCTTTCCATATCCACTCAAGAAGTGATCATTTAAAAGACAATTGGGAATTTCAGAAAGTGAATATGAAATGTGCATCCAATCCTCAAAGTTGGAATACTTTAAAAAAAGCTAGAATAACTCCTTGCAAACTGAGCTTTAGGCTTAGATGTGTGAACATGAAAATATACAACTGTTTCTCTGAAAGTAGAAATTAAGTACAGCGCAGTGCCCACTGCACAGGACTAATATCTGACAGAGACCTGGGTGGTAAGGAGTGTATTGAATAGAAAATCAACAACAAAACAGACCAACTCTGGATTTTGAAAATGGTACTTAATCAGAGGGAAAAGATACCCAAGTAGATAATGATCTAAAAATAATCTGAAAGAAGAAAATACCTTGAAAATAATTTTACAGAAAAAAATAAGTTACTCTTTGGATGCTTAGTGAAATTCAAAATAATATTAAATCCATGAAGGAGAATTAAAAGCCGTCAGAGGAATGAAGTCTCTTTGAAAAGATATAAGGTGAAATAAGAGTAAAACTGAATGAGATCCAATGATAAGCTCTTAGAAATTAAAAAAAAATAAAAACACAATGAAAGCAATATCAGCAGAATTAAAAACTAAGTAAGAGCAGACTTGATAATGAAAAAAAAAATAACTGATGATGTTGAGAAAGAACTTGGGAAAATTTTACTAAATATTTAAAAAATGTAAAGAAAATGCAAATGAAGAAAGGTAATAGATAAGGAGGACAGAGAGCTGGCCACACCTAAATATTATTCATGTTCCCAGGTAGATGCTAGAATAATGAAATAAACATTGTCAATAGGAAAACAAATCTTTCTTTTTGGAACTGAAAAAAATACCTATGTGTATAGATCAAGAAAATTCATCATATTGCAGACATATAGTTGAGAAGAGTTAATGAAAAGACATCCATAGTAGACAAAACATTCACCCATGTACATGTGACTACAACATATAAGTATGTGAAGGGATAAAAAGATGAATTATTTTATTTTATTTTTTTATGAATTATTTTAAAGACTTTCTCTGGAATATATAATGTTAAAACACATTTTAAGATGTATGGGGGGCACCTGAGTGGCTCCGTTGAGTAAGCCTCTGACTCTTAGTTGAGCCTTGGGTCGTAATCTCAGGGTCCTGAGATTAGCCCCACCTCAGGCTCTGCGCTCAGTGCAGAGTCTGCTTAAAGATTATCTCTCCCTTCTCTAAAATAAATAAATAACTTTAAAAAATATATTTAAGATGTCCTTGTCAAAAGTTCAGAAATACCATAAGCCAGTAAATCATCTAAGTAGTAATTAGTTATACTTCATTGGGAGCACACCAGAAAGACAGTTTGCAAACTGGAAGCACTCAGAGCAAAACATGGAATGAACCTTTGGATTATAGAGAAGCTTATTATAGTGAGAGAGCAATGACTGTTTATTCATCACAGTAATTGGGGAGAATATTAGAATTTTCTTAAATTATAGGGAATTAGTCAGTGGTTACTTCATATCAACCTTGGGAAACAGTCTAAGTTTTGCTCTAAGTTTTGACTTCCAGAAGTATAAGCAAGAAATGACCCAGGTCAAGTTAATCTTGCAAAATAAACCACATTGAGCTCTGTTTATGTGGCTAAACTGGTTTTGTCTGCATCAGGGAATTTTCAAGGTTGGTCCTCAGTTGTTTGTGGTTTTTTTTTTTTATTTTTAGATTTATTTATTCATAAGAGACAGAGAGAGAGAGACAGAGAGAGACAGAGAGACACAGGCAGAGGGAGAAGCAGGCTCCATGCAGGGAGCCTGATGTGGGACTTGATCCCAGGTCTCCAGGATCACACCCTGGGCTGAAGGTGGCGCTAAACCGCTGCCCCCCCCCGCCCCCCCGGGGCTGCCCTGTTTTGGATTTTAACACCCTTAGAGATATTGTGCCCTGCCTAATATTTTGTTTGATACAGACCTTTCGTCTCCTACTTAAAGGACAGAAAGAGGGGTAAGAATCAATTGCCTATTTTATAAAAAGCATAAGTTGTCCACTGGTAGTTTTTCCCATCCAGCTCAGTCTTGTAGTTAGCGGATAATCCAATACTCGGCCAATAAAATCTCTTACCAATCTAAGTTTTGGGTTAGATATTCTTATCATCACATATTGTAGCGTATGGGGGAGCCGCTAATCCTATGTGTTTATAAAACTGACTTTCAGCTAAGAAGCTTTATACATATATATTTCCTCATTTCTTTACAAATAACATTTCATCAAGACAAATACATCTTATATGTGCACATAAATTATAAAGATGCCTTCTTATTTCAGAAATGTACTTTCTGGCTGGCCCCTTGGATGACTTGGCCTTGAGATTCCTATTGTAAAATTATGTATTCTGTAGAAAGCAATGTAGCTGGCTTTCTATAAATGTAAGGCTGACACTTATAAAAAAAAGTCACCTATAGCTCCTACCAAGTATTTTTAATGAAGATGGTTAACAATAGCAACTCAAGGCCCGGAAGCCTTAGTGGAATTCTGGTGACCCAAAAGGATTAAGATCCCTCCATGATTTTCTCTGAGTGACATTTAGTATATTTGCTTGAAACGCTAATCAATCATGCCTTATGAGATATGCCATTTAAAAAATAGTTTGGCCAAGAATATAATTCGATATATTTAAGTGAATAAAAACTGTGAAAATGATTAAAATGGAAATTGTCTGGATGGAGGAAGTAGCTAGTTCAGCGCCACAGGGTTAGTTCTACATATAGATGGATCAGCAGTACCATTTAAGGAAATACAGCATCTCAATTTACATACATCAGAATATTTAAGGGTACTGGGAACACTAGTAGGGAGGATCACCTAAAGTAAGTGAACTAAAAGGAGATATATGAAATATGACCTGAACATCAAATGAGATTTATTTGTAGAATAAATAAGAGAGAAATTACGTGAAATTAGTAATTTTATAGGCAAGAATCATCTGGAAAGCATTATTCTAAAAAAGACTTAGATGACCCAACTAATCATTTGGAATCAATTTCATGTTGTGAATTAGTTAAAACCTAATGACAAATATGAATAGGATTAAATCATTAAAACAAATAGATACAAGAAATTTTTACAAGAGTAGAAAGAAATCTGCTAAGGAAAATGTTTGCATTTGCATTTAATTTCCCAGCTGTGTTTTCACATCAGTGAGAGGATGAAAATAAAGCAATATTAATATTTCTGGGAACTAATCCCAGACACCCACATAATCCTTAAGGCAAGGAAGTAGAAGCTAGACATGTTATTCCAGAGAGAAAAAGAAAAAGACATCTTAAACTCCTTTTTTCATTTATATTTGCATCCATGTCATGTATAAGATGTTATCACTCTCTAATTATAATTTAATTCACTAGATATCCTTTGTGTCTTTTTACAAATTCAATTAGTTTGACCCCCGGCTCACCAATATAACGATACCTGATTACATTCTTTTAGATTATCCCTTTGCAAACTATTTTAAAATTCACTCACTATTTTTTTTTTCTTTTCTATAATCTGCCAAACGAAGAGTGAAAAGTTTCTGCCAAGTGAAGTAGCTTTATTCCAAAGAAAACCTGGTCTATGTGGCATGGTGTTCTTTTTTGTTTTTCACTTTCTTTTTCTGATACAGTGTGTTTTCCATCCTCATCCATGAGGCCATGGTCTTTAAAATATAATTCCAGGAGACCTTGTGTTGCAAGGAAAAGCTCAGAGGTTGTCCATTGGAAGTGAGAAAACACCTGGCAGGTGGGGCTTGGACTCCCACTGCCTGACCAATACAAGCAGCTCAGCATTTAACCATTTAAAAGTTCAGAGTTGTGTTTGTTTGGTTTTGATGCCACTATTGATGAAAGCTTGTATAAGGATTGTTGGTTTATCAGTATTTTCAAAATATAACCGTTGGATTTCTAGTGGCTTCCATAGGAATTTCAGAGTCCTAACTAAATTATTCTTTCCTTTTAAAGCAAATATTTAGTACTTAATTTAAATATTAAGTAAACATGTGAGTTAGCGGAAATAAAATAAGCATATAGTGATACAGACCTCACCTCAAATATTTACTTGATACAGTATAGCTGCTGTGGTATTAATGCTTTATCATGTTTTTATTTGTGGATACATATTGTTTAATTTATACCTCAGTGTACCATAATTTAAGATAGGAATACAGGAAATACTAATTTTTAGATAAAACAATTTAAGGGGGAACATAAAAATGATAATAATTCTGTCAAATTGCCCCGAGATGCTATTCATAGATTAGTAAGAGACATAAATCTGAATGAACTCCTTACATAGTGCATAAAATTATCTCTAAGACTTCAAAAATCATTGATAATAAACTAAAAATATGGTGAAGATCATTTCCAGTTTCTCTTTTCAGTTACAGAATTAAAGATCAGTCAAATCCACTATATTTAAAGATAAGTCTTTTAAAACAGCAGCCAGAATTTTCCAAAATTTATATCATTAATTATACATAAGATACAATGATTGCTATAAAAGTTTACCAGTTGATTTTTAAAGGCAAAAATGGAGTCACTTCAATATCAGTAAATGCAGGGTTTTTTTTTTTTTTTTTCTTCTGTTAGATGATGCAACACATAATAAAAGTCTATAATACTTTGGATATTTTCCAGGTCAAATTGATAAATACAAAATAACATATTACATTATTACATTAAATAACATATTACATTAGTTAAATATGTTCATTTTTAAATGATTTAAGTAAAATAAAATGATTTTAAATAAGTTTATAATCTACTAAATGGGAAAAAGAGGTTTGTCTGTATATATGTAATTATATAATTAGTAAAAAATATTCAGTTCCCTATATAGAGATATAATAAACTTATTTTCTTATATTATCAAAAATTAAATACTTTAATAAAAGGTTAAATAGAATAAATATCTGTTGTTATATAATAAAAGCATATTTTTAACTTCATGTTAAAAAGAGATCACAAAAGGACATATTTTAACATAAAAATTATGTTTAACAAATCACTTATAGGGCAGCCCCGTTGGCGCAGCGGTTTAGCGCCGCCTGCAGCCCAGGGTCTGATCCTGGAGACCTGGGATCGAGTCCCACATTGGGCTCCCTGCATGGAGCCTGCTTCTCCCTCTGCCTGTGTCTCTGCCTCTCTCTCTCTAGCTGTGTCTCTAGGAATAAATAAATAAAATTAAAAAAAATCACATGTAGCTGATCACAAAAATTGCATTCTTTCCCTTAAGTAGATCCCCTTTGCACAAGTCTAAGACTCTAAAGACCTAATTTTCTGAAGAGGTTAATCCTGTTTACTTGACCCTACTGCAGTTTTGAGATAGAGATAATGGATAATGTATTCATTCAGACATTTACACAGAAGGTACAATTTTTGATACTATGTCTGTGTGCTTCCAGGTCCTATCCCCAGGGCATATGCCAGAGGGGGTAAGAACTGCTAACACTTTGGGTCTTTATTAACATGGGCATGAAACCAGCAATAATTTCTAAGAAGAAGAGGAACAAGTTGCCTTTCCTATTGATACACCCAGCTGTAGGAGTCTAAGTACTCAACACAGTCAAAATATTTGTTTAGGAAATGAAATCTCTAAAGAAAATATAACCTCACACACATAAATCTGCCAATTTCCATTAACAAAAAGACCGTTTAATTTCTTGGTTTGAATTATGGACCTCTAGATCATGTCATTACATTAATGTGTAAACCAAGAATCAAAAGGTCAAAAAGGCAATTGTTCAAAACAAAGGGAGTGTTAGTGTCAAAAAAGTGAATTGCAATCTCAGAGAAAAATAAAAATAACATTTGTGGTTTTAACCTAGTAGTTTTTCTCCATTCTAGGTATAAAAAATGTTCAAATCTTTTTGAAGTCTATATTGAATTACTACCTGGATATTTTAATTTAACCACTTCTCTCTATCCTCAGTGCCCTGAGTTGAATAAAATCAGAATAATCTCTTTTCTAGACTTCAGTAATAAATCTTATTTATTTATTATTTCATTTAACAAGTACCATACACCAATCACTCCCCAGGTTTGTGCTTGGTGCTGAGGTAAAGGAGTGAATGAAATACCTAAAGACTTAAAGGGCTTCCATTCTATTGGGTTAGATGTGTATGTGTATCCTTCAATGCAGGGGATCGAGTCCCACATCAGGCTCCCTGCGTGGAGCCTGCTTCTCCCTCTGCCTGTGTCTCTGCTGCTCTCTCTCTAGCTGTGTCTCTAGGAATAAATAAATAAAATCTTTAAAAAATCACATGTAGCTGATCACAAAAATTGCATTCTTTCCCTTAAGTAGATCCCCTTTGCACAAGTCTAAGACTCTAAAGACCTAATTTTCTGAAGAGGTTAATCCTGTTTACTTGACCCTACTGCAGTTTTGAGATTGAAGAATATGCATGATAAGTTTTTGACTTTTTTTTAAAGATTTTATTTATTTATTCATGAGAGACACAGAGACAGAGGCAGAGACAGAGGCAGAGGGAGAAGCAGGCTCCCGGTGGGAAGCCTTGTGGGACTGGATCTTGGGACCCCGGGATCACAACCTGAGCCAAAGGTAGACGCTCAACCACTGAGCCATCCAGGTGCACCACTTTTTGACTTTTAATGCTAAATCGCTCCCCAGAAGTATGTCCTTTTCCACTCCTAGGGATTGAATACCTTTTATCCATACAGCACAGTGAAAACTGTGCTGTCACTTCTCTTAGCCTATCATATTTATAACTATTTAAAACAATCTCATCATTTTTTGTTTTATTTACTGCTGAGCTAAAGGGCATTTCCTATTTGTTGGTCACTTGCATTCCTACTTTAAAAACACCTCCTCCTTTCCCAGAACATTCTTCGGGAGAAACTTTTCCAGGAGCTTCTCATCCAAAGGAGAACTCAGAGGGCATGCAGAAATGCATTAGAGTGTGAGAAACTGACTGAGGTCACCTGACACACATTCTCAAACAAAGAGAATGTAAATCAAAACCCCCAATTCACCTTCAATTTACTCAGAACCTGAATGCACAGGAGAACATTGCATTCTGAGTCCCCTGTTGTGATGGTTGTGGGTGTTGGCAGTTAAGTGTCTCCATCTTCCTTAATTCTACATTCATGTTCTACTTCATGTCCTACTTAATGTTCAGACAGAAAATATTTCATAATCAATTTACACAACGGGGGCTATTGTGAGGAATAAAAAAGGAAAAGACAGGAAAAGTGTATAAAATACTATATGGATATTATATGAAGGAAAGGAAAGTAAGAAACTGGTAGAGTGCCATTATTTATAGGATAGTTGCGGAAGACCTGTTGGATGTGGTGACAAAGAAGAGAGATCTGAATGCAGTAAAGAACGAGTCATATACACGTCTGTGGTGTGGTGGGGAGGAGACAGTGTTATCAGGTAAAGAGGATATAGCAAGTAGAATATGCTCTCTGTGGTCAAGGATCAGCGTAGAGACCAGTGCACCAAGAAGTTGGGTACAGAAAGAAACATCAGGGAGCTCTTCAAGGATTAGCAGTCATTCTGTTGTGTAGAACCTTGTGAAGAGTTGTGGATTTGATTTTGAGTGTGATAAGAAACTATTTATTTCTTAATAAAGTTTCTCTGTAAGCTCTCTAGAGAGAATAGTCTATGGCATAAGGGGAGAGCTGGAAGTGATAGATAGAAAAGATAGTTTTGGCATCAGCCCAGGCTAGAGCTTAGTTGGATACATACATCAAAGTTAGAATGCGTCTTTTGATTGGATGTAGAATAGATGAAAAAGGAAAATCAAAGGATAACTTTTAGAAACTTGCTCTGAATACTTGGACAAATGGAACTGTTGTTCCCCTCAATGAGTAAAGATTAGAGAAGGAGAAGATTTGGTGTATGTTATGTTTAGGTCCCTGTAAACATCCACGTGGAGACATGAGTTGGCATTTAGAAGAGAAATTGACATTGGAAGGATGCGTTGGAAACAATGAATTTTTGGATTGGATTTTTAAACCATGGAGCAGGAGTTAGCAGAGAGTGAGGAGCTCACATGAATATTCTGAGTTGTGAGTGCTTCTGCATTCCACTGTGTAAAAGTAAGAGGTTGAAAACATCCAGTAAAAATATGAGAACAAGTAGCCAGGGAAATTGGAAACAAATAAGCAAAACTGCAGAATTATGTCTGTAGAAAGCCAAGTGAAGAGAGTATTTCACTAAGGAGAGAAGGTTCAACTGTTATCAAATACTTGGACATTAGACAAAATTGTTTTGCTTTCTGAACTTTTTGAAACTGCCCTTTTTCTGTAAGTGAAATAATGGTTGTTACATAATCAGTTTTTCATGGGTCATCCCAATGCCCTTGCTGCACTTTGGGTTCCATTTTCAAATGGAAGGAGAAACCTACATTAGAATTAGAAGCTTGACAAGTGAGTTCTCAGTGCACTTTTCTCCCTTTTCTCTTTCACCTTCCTCCTTAAAACATCTGCTTCTAATGGTAGTAGTCCTTTTTTTTAAAGATATTTATATATTTATTTATTCATGATAGACACAGAGAGAGGCAGAGACACAGGCAGAAGGAGAAGCAGGTGCTCCGCAGGGAGCCTGATGCAGGACTCGATCCCAGGACCTTGATCCTGGGATCATGACCTGAGTGAAGGCAGATGCTCAACCACTGAGCCACCCAGGTACCCCTCGTGGTAGTAATCCTAATTACATTTATAGTATAACTACATTATTTATTTTAAATAGCCAAAAGTCATTGGTTGCTTGTCCTAATGTTCTATCTAGGTTTTTTTTTTACTACAAAATAGCGTTGCTTTAAAATTAGTAAAATCTTTAAATTTACTCTTTATTAAATAGGCTTCAAACTTGGAAAGAAAAGGGTATATTTAGATTGACATTAAAATTACTAATCTTAAAAAAAATTACTAATCTTTATACCTAGTACAAGTTGGATAGAGAAAATAACCCTCAGGCTTTCTTTGAAAAAAAAATCACAATTTATCTACTGAAATCAAGCTGCACCTGTTTGCCTCTATAATCAACAAAGCACAAAGCAAACTTTATTTCTCCCAGTGCAGAAATTATGGCTTGTGTCTAAAAACAAACATTTTTAATTAGAGTTGGGTATATCTTTTTTTTTCCCCTAGTTTTCTCCTTTCCAGAAGACACTGGTTAGTATGTAAAGGTGACATTGGGGTAACCACAAAACTCAGCAGATGACAGTGTCAGGCTGAAGGCAAGGAGCGAGGATGCAGTGGGCAGCGCAGCAAATCCTGCTCACTGGGAGCATTCCTTGCAGGAGAACTGCTGGTGGATTAGAAGATCTGTTAAAGGATTAGGAGACTCAAATGCAATTTTTTTTTGTCTTTTCCTTTTTTATTCCTCACAATAGCCCCCGTTGTGTAAATTGATTATGAAATATTTTCTGTCTGAACATTAAGTAGGACATGAAGTAGAACATGAATGTAGAATTAAGGAAGATGGAGACACTTAACTGCCAACACCCACAACCATCACAACAGGGGACTCAGAATGCAATGTTCTCCTGTGCATTCAGGTTCTGAGTAAATTGAAGGTGAATTGGGGGTTTTGATTTACATTCTCTTTGTTTGAGAATGTGTGTCAGGTGACCTCAGTCAGTTTCTCACACTCTAATGCATTTCTGCATGCCCTCTGAGTTCTCCTTTGGATGAGAAGCTCCTGGAAAAGTTTCTCCCGAAGAATGTTCTGGGAAAGGAGGAGGTGTTTTTAAAGTAGGAATGCAAGTGACCAACAAATAGGAAATGCCCTTTAGCTCAGCAGTAAATAAAACAAAAAAATGATGAGATTGTTTTAAATAGTTACAAATATGATAGGCTAAGAGAAGTGACAGCACAGTTTTCACTGTGCTGTATGGATAAAAGGTATTCAATCCCTAGGAGTGGAAAAGGACATACTTCTGGGGAGCGATTTAGCATTAAAAGTCAAAAAGTGGGGCACCTGGATGGCTCAGTGGTTGAGCGTCTACCTTTGGCTCAGGTTGTGATCCCGGGGTCCCAAGATCCAGTCCCACAAGGCTTCCCACCGGGAGCCTGCTTCTCCCTCTACCTCTGTCTCTGCCTCTGTCTCTGTATCTCTCATGAATAAATAAATAAAATCTTTAAAAAAAAGTCAAAAACTTATCATGCATATTCTTCAATGCACAATTCCAAGAAGAGAAAATATAAAACATCCCAAGCCGTGTTGATAGTGCACTAATTAAATACAATATATTACAGAAAAAAACCCAAAGGCTACAAAAATGAAAAAAAAATTACATGAAAATATGGCTACTTTGCAATGTTAGCAGAAATGGTAAATTGTAAAACACCATATAGAGAATAATTAATGGAAAATTTTAAACATCCGTGGAGATATATATATATGAAGGGATGTGTGTGTGTGTGTGTGTGTGTGTCATTTTGAATGGATGATCAATGTTTTTCATTGTTTTTGTGGGATTTCACGTTCTATTCACTCTTTCCTCCTTTCTTAAAGCACGTGATATTTCTGCACTCAAGTAATGTCAGGGTATTCTTGAAAAAACATTTTTTTGAGCATCTTACTGAATATTACCTTTTCAAAGTAATATCACAAGACAAAGAAACCCATTTGACCTTGAATTACTCGACATTTCTCTAAATACTTAACCAGGAAACACCCTTTGATATAACCGCGTCTGCTGAAGATGGTCTGAGAAACACCATTTGCAACTTCTGCACCTCAGCTGTTTATGCACTGTCACCTCGCACATCCCCAGGCAGACCTGTAATAGCTGCAGATGAGTAAAATATGGTTTGGTATTTGAGTTTTCCCTCACATTATTGACTATTATTATCCACAATTTGCACATTACACATTATTAACTATTATTATCCACAATTTACTGGACAACTATTTCTTATTTATAGAACGTTAACAATCACAAGGTTGTTTAGGAGGTGTTCAGACTTACTCCTTAGATAATTAACTCTGCCTCATACTACTAAACACGTACTTCATTTGGACGTGGCAACCGGGTAGGATATGAAAACAAATGCATGTTCTGAGTGTTTTTATGTTAGACAACCACGGGCATCGATTCCTCTGATTTTGTTTTTCAAACACCATCAGTCTTAAATTAATTTTGTGATAGGACCTTCATTGTCTTTGTGCAATCAATAGTGGGTCCCGTGCAGTCACTACTAGGAAGTTAACCTAACTGTCAAATGATTTAACTCGCTGAATTTAAGAATGTTTACCAGCATGTATTTTTTTTCCCATTTTAAAAGATCTTGGCTCTATATGTATTACTTTTTAATAACATCTTTATTGAGACAAGATTCATATACTGTAATATAATTCAATTCACCCATTTCAAGTGTACAATTCAGTGTTTTTTTAAAGCATGTTCACAAAGGTGTGCAACACTAAGGAGGGCACTTGATGGGATGAGCACTGGGTATTATACTATATGTGGGCAAATTGAATTTAAATTAAAAAAAATCTAAAAAAATAAAAAAGGAAATTCACTTACTCATTACTTATCTATAACCCTTTTTAGTTTAACAAAGTCATTTTATGAGCTACTATTTGTAATAAAAAAGACTCTTAAGCATAAAAACAAACAACAAGAAGCATGCAACATTCACCCCAATCAATTTTAGAACGTTTCTGCAATTCCCAAAAGAAATCCCTTACCTATTGTTAGTCAGTCCACAACCACCCCAACCTTCTGTATATTGAAAAGAAGTATTAAAAAACTTTGTTTCTTGTTCCATTGTTAGGAGAAAACCATTCAGTCTTTCAAATTAAGCATGATATTAGCTGTGAGTTTTTCATAGATACCCTTTATCAATGAGACTTAGGAAGTGCCCCCTTCTAGTTGTTGAGTATTTCTATCACAAACGTTTTTGGGTTATATCAAGTACTTTTTCTGCATCTATTTGAATTAGCATGTATTTTAGTTTTTTGTCTTTTGGGATGTGTATTACATTAATTGTTTTTCAGATATTGAACCGATCTAAGATTCATAGGATAAATCCCATTTGGTCGTAATGTATAGTCCACTTTATGCATTACTGGATTAGGTGTGCTTGTGTTTTGTTGAGAATTTTTTGCATCATAAGAGGTACTGTTATGTAATTTTCTTGTGTTGCCTAATTTTGGTATTAGGATAATATTGACTCTGTATAATGAGTTGGAAAGAAAGCTGGGCATTTTGGACAATATACAGTAGCCACTCTGAATACTGATCCCCATGTACACACCCCCCACCCCGGAACCCCTATCCTGAGCATGTCAGTGTTGAAGGTGGGCTCTCATTTTGCAAGAGTAATTTTGATGCATTCTTTGAGGCTTGCTTCAATCCTAGGAGGGTTCCTTAGCTATTTCTTTCCCTATTTTCTGTTAAGTGTCTCTCTTGCCTATAGTTTCATGTGTTGTTATCATGGAGGTATCAGCCCATCTAAATCATTTACCACTAAAGTTTTCACTGTTTTCAGCAGCCCCCTTAGGCTTGAACTTCCCCATACTCTGATCCAAATAATGTTAGTCACCTTAGACACTGCTGTAGGGATCTTTTATCCTTGTGGTTTGCCTTCCCCCTTGAGCAGAATCTCTGCACTGACCCTGGTAGAAAGAACAGCAGCCTATTTCTCTCTGAAAGGCCCTCCTGTTCTATAGGAGGTTTATTGGGTTGGGATTATTGCCTTGATCATCTTGTCTTGTGTCTTCTAGGGTGGGGTTTTCTCCCAATTAGTGAGTGGGGATGAATCCAGTTGAGCCCAGCATTCTTGGACCCTAGAAGTGAGGACTGGGAAAAGAAGGTAATTCAGATTTCCCACTCATGCTGGCCTGGAAAAGAGCCCCTCTACTGTGAAGCTGAAGGAAGGGAGAAATGATGGCATGCTTCCTCTCCCAGGAAGAAACTATAACTCTAGACTTAAAGTTGCAGAGAGAGGCAATGCCATTTCTTTGCTGCCTAAATCCAATGTAGAGCTTCCACCTTGATGAGTTCAGGAAAGAGGGAAGAGGTCTTGGCTCAAATGCCACAGACTGTCTCTGTTTTTACTGATATTTAGTAGATCTCCCGATCTCCTAAAATAAGTGGCTCTCCATTTGCTGTATGCCTTTAGTACAATTAAAAAAATATTCATTTTATAAAAAATGATTTTTTTTACCAGTTTTGATTTTACCAGGTATTTTCCTTGCAGCATTTAAAAAATAATAATGATGAGAAAAACACAGAAAGGATGGAAGTGTGTCTCATAATATTTATATATCTGTAATATGTATGAATTTAATTTATATTAAAGAAAAATCAAAGTTATAATAATATAGAAAGAGAGCTTAATATTCTGTGCAGAAGACTGATACAAATGAACACAGGAATCACATATCTGTCAGATAACTCGACATACTAATAATAAAACCACACTTATACACTTACATGCATATTTACACCACAAATAGTTTATTGAGAAAATTATTATGGATATCTATTATTTTTGCCATCCATAATCTCTGTATTCTTCTAGTTCTAAACCCCATATTTTATATTAGCACATTGGTTCTCAAGCTGGAGCAGCTACAAGAATTCCTGATTGAATAGGTGTGAGGTATGGCTGGGATTTTGCCTTTCTAAGACAAACTCTGAGAGTGATTGTTCCAAGGGAACTGTCTTTTCTCCCGCTCTTAGTTTCTGAGACAGATAGTGACCCAGGTCTGGCCCATCTGAAGATCACATTTTTACTCCACAGTGATGGGAGCATGACTCAGTAAAGACCATTGACACAATGAGATATTTTTTCTTGCCCCATTTGGAGAAAGGCAAATATTTTTTTGAGTGTCTATGGTTTTATTTATTTATTTATGTATTCTTATTTAAGGATGGTTGATATACAGTGTTTTATTCATTTTAATTTTAGGTGCACAACATAGTTATTTGACAATTCTATGCATCACACAGTGCTTACCACCATAATTGTCGTCACCATCTGTCACCATACATTATTACAATATTATTGACTATATTCCATACTTTTCAATCCCTTAATTTATCTATTTTATAATGTTTTTATCTCTTAATCCCTTTCATCTATTTTGCCCTTCCTCCACACACTTTCCCCTCTGGCAACCACTAGTTTGTTCTCCATTTTTATGAGTGTTTCTGCTTTGTGTTTGTTCATTTGTTTTATTTTTTAAGATTCCACATGTAAGTGAAATCATATGGTATTTGTCTTTTTCTGTCTGACTTACTTCACTTAGCATAATACCTTCTAGATCCATCCATGTTGTCACAAAAGGCAAGATCTCGTTTTTATGGATGAATAATATTCCACTGTACAAATACATATACCAAAACTTCTTTATCCATTCATCTGTTGATGGACACAGGTTGCTTCCATATCTTGGCTATTGTAAATAATACTCCTATGAACATAAGGGAGCATATATCTTTTTGAATTAAGGCTTCCGGATTGTTGTTGTTGTTGTTGTTTTGAGTAAACAAATGTTCTTTTTCTGTTGGATCCTCTAACACTAATATTAGCCTGGACCTGCTGACACTGCCTCATACTGCAGAAGATAGAGCAAAAGGGAAAGCCATAAGGTGAAATAAACCTAGCATGATAATAGAGTTTGGGTCTTTTGAACAAGTAACATCTAGGGCTAGACCAGATCTAGCTCTGAACTGCTTTGTACAAAGCATTTATTCCTACTGAAAAAAGACATATTTATATACATAAACAATGAACAGATTACAAATATAATCTCATAAAATAAATTTATAGAGGTACTTATGAAAAAAATCACAGAAATAAGATCTATGATGCAAGGAATCAGCAAACATTTGGGCATAGCCAAACAAACACTGTCCGAAAAAAAAATAGCATTTAATTTGAGGTTAAAATAGAAAACCATTCAAGATGCAACTTAAATATTGGAGGAGAATAACACATGCGTTGGGAGGAGTGAAAAGAATAAAGTCCTTCTACTGTTCAGCATGGGAACAAAAATATCTGTTAACTGACAAAAAATAAAATAAAGTAAAGCACTTATTACATTTTTTGTTCAAGCCATTTTGAGCTAAATTTGCTATTTAACCGTAACTGATATGCTGCTAAGCAAATAATTATCAAGTATTCATTTTGTCTTAAAAATATGACTTATAATATTGTAAATTTTTGAAACAGATAATATTGAAGTGATCTTTACTGCTAGTGCCATTACTATTCTCATTAAAATGTTAATATTGCTTCCTCGTTCCTGTTCCACTCTAGAGGTTCAAAAATAAATCGATAAAATATAATCAACTTTTTAACTTACCTAATCCAATATCATCATTTATGTCATATGTATTTGGCAATTTACTGTATCTCTTGTAGATTTCCTATCTTTTCCTCACATGTATTCAATGAAAAGCCTTTTAAACAAATGGAAGCTATACATTTAAATAATTCATTTGATAAATTAAATAATTAACTGGACACACTTAGATCATATAAAAAATAGAATTCATTTCTCCAATTTGTATTTCATTTATCTAGGTCTCTGAAATTGTGTATCATACTGGATTTTTAAGAATTCCTCTAAAATATGTTAAAAATTAAATTAGTATATGTAAATAATAAAAGTAGAATAAATTTGTATTTATAAAAAAGTTGCCTCAGGCCAAGTGAAATTGTTGAAGCTACGTAATGAAAAATAGCAACAGATGTGTTAGAGGTAAAACAGTGGCAAATTTTTGTCACTATAGATTATAAATAATCGATGCATACTGGATTTTTCATATATATAAATGATATTATAGCAGTTGTGATAAATGCACTAAGAAAAAGCACATTAGCAAATTATTAGCATTATTTTACATTTGATATTTCATAAATATTCTGTGTAATATTGTACTTAGTTTTATGTAAATTTCACATATAAAAATCTATTTAGAAGAAATACTCCTAATATATATTTCCATAGATATACAATTGGCATCATGTTTGTGCCTGGTAGGCAAGTAATAACATAAAACATTTTTTTCATTCTATTATACAATTCATCTCCCTTCCCCAATTACAAAAAATACATAATCATTGGAAATGGGGGAAATTGTTAGAAACAAAGTCATAGCCACACAAAGAGAGAAAATATAAAATAATTTTGGAAAAACTTTAAAAATAATTTATATAAATGGCCTCATACTGCATGAGTAAGGAATGCAGCCTCTACATGATGCATATGGCATGAAACAGCTTTAAAGGGGACATCCAACAGGAGAATCGTTTCCCTCTGACTTAGGGCTTACACTTGTTGAAGTTTTTCTGTGGATTCTTACTTTGTTTTTTTTGTTGTTGTTGTTAATATCTTTAATGTATTGGAATACAACCAACTATTCATTAAGTATGGAAATATTCTCTTAAAGAGGAGTGTTATTTTAGGAGATATTGAGTGCAAATACAAACTATAAAACAAATACCTCTTATTTTAGGTGAATTCTAAGTAAAAAAAATGATTACAATTCAAAGGATTAATTATTTTACATAAGCTTAAACTTTGAGAGTTCTTATAGATTTCTCAAGTAGACAAGGGTGAAAAAATGTAATAGAGAAGCAATCTAGACATATTATAAGGGAAACGAGAGTTAAAATCTTTTCTTTGACTCTGAATTTGGGACAAAATTCTGAGTCCCTTCTGTGCTGAAGTGTTAAAGGAGGAATGGGAAATGTCTAACTTCTCTCCCAGCTATAAAATTCCAAACTCTAATAATATGTCCTCACTTCGGCTCTCCACAATCTGGAATTTTGAAGGCAGGTATTAAAGTTCTTAACTTGGCAGCCCCGGTGGCTCAGTGGTTTAACGCCACCTTCAGCCCAGGGCCTGATCCTAGAGACCTGGGATCAAATCCTGCTTCTCCCTCTGCCTGTCTCTGCCTCTCTCTTTCTCTCTCTCTCATTCTCTCTCTCCCCTTCTCTGTGTCTCTCATGAACAAATAAATAAAATCTTAAAAAAATAAAATAAAAAAGTTCTAATTACGTTCTAATGTTTTCTTGCTCTTTGTCTTTTTTTTATCTATTTCAGTGCTATCAGGTTTAAACCCCAAGTATCAATGAAACAAAGGCACTACCTAAAGGCCAAATATGGTCAGAAATGTTTTTTATCTTTTCCATTTGTACAATGGAATATATTCTCTTATTTTAATCATCATATAAAATTAGTAATGCTTGTTCTCCATTGTGCGATAAGGTTAAGTTTACAAAATCAAAAGAATAAAATTTACAAAATCAAAAGAACAAAATTAAGTATTTTATGAAAATAATCATAATCATAAATATATATAAATATAATATATATAATCATAAATCATTATATTTGGTATAATGACATCAAAATAACAAGGTTTTATGAGGAAATATTGAAGTAAGATCTGGAATAAACATATTAAATTGTTTCATTTCTATTAATAAGCTAGATTAATTTATATAGAAGTATTATATGTAGCGCATACTTCAGCCTTCGTGCTTTAAAAAATTTTTTATGCCATTGAGGCATTTGTAATGAGTGAAATATATTTTCTTTTCTTAAAAAATTATTTATTTATTTTGAGGCTGAGGGAGCACATGAAAGAGCCTGGGGACAGGGTAGAGGGAGAGAGAAAATCCCAAGTAAACTCCATGATGAATGCAGAGCCCAATGGAGGGCTTGATCTCATCACCCTGAGATCATGACTTGAGCTGAAACCAAGAGCCAGATGCTTGACTGAGACACCCAGACACTGAGTGAAATATATTTTCAAAGTTTTATAGGATTTTCTCCTTTTCAAGTCATATATCTTCTAATAAATATATTGTCATAATTTACAAATTTGTTGGTAACAAAATAACCGAGTCATTAACTGCATAAACAGATTTTTTTCAATAATGCATGTCTTGCTTCTATAATAGGAATTTGGCCAAGAAATTAGTTTTAAAATTCATTTCAATACAATGTTCTTCTGATGTGTGAAAATTAAATTTCTTGCTTGAGAAGTGAAAAGTATCATGTAACTATTGGTAATTATACTCAATTTGTATTTCTAGAAAGGTATTTCTCTCTGAACAAATTAATTTATAGAAAGAAACAAATTAATTTTTTGTGGAGATGATTTTTTGGTTAAATAAATACAGCAGAATAAGCATATAATAAAGGAAGTAATATTGTAGGATGAATTACAATCTATAAAAGTAGTATAAATTTAAGAATTGAAGACCATTAATTATGTGTGTGGATGTTTTATTATTTCATGTGTCCTTTTAGTGAAATATGCCTCTACTAGCTGTTTGATATTGCTAATATGATGATCTTTGCTCAGAATCCAGGATTTGGATTACCCTGGATGATATTAATTTATTAATTTAAATAAGTTAATTCATTCAGATTTTTCTTTTTTAGGTAGTGATAACTATGATTTCCAAAATCTAATTAAATACACATTTTCTGGTCTTAACTTTAAAAGTGATTTTTGTTAAAAATGCAAAATATTTATAAACGTTTTTAATCCACAGAAATATTATTTTAGATAATACATATACTTGGAAGAAGAATGAAAGCAAAAGAAACACCTCAGTTTTAGCAAATATCCAGTAATATCTCCTTATAATTTTCTCCTCTTATTCATAACAAGAGTTATTCTAATGAAAAAGCATTAGATTGGCAATAAGAAATTTAGTTTCCAATTTTTTCAAGCACTAATTATTTCTGCAAGCTCAGATAAGTCAGTAACATTTTTAGATAACTCTTTTTCAATATATTTTATAAATACTGATAAATCATTTCTGCTTTCAAAGTTAAATAATTTTATTAAATATTAATTATTAAAGATCAGATCTTTTCTACCTATAAAATGAAGTGATTATTGCCTTCCAGATAGCTGCTTGAATTCCTTATCCATTTTCTTTTTTTTAAAATTAATTTATTTTAGAGAAACAGACAGAGAAAAGGCAAAGGGAGAGGGAGACTCACTTAAGCAGGCCCCACAAGAAGCAGGGAGCCCAATGTGGGGCTCCATCTCAGGACCTTGAGATCATGACCTGAGCAAAACCATGAGTCAGACGCTTAACCCACTGTACAACCCAGGTGCCCAAAGTTCCTTATACTTCTAGAAGCAAATGCATTAAACTCATAGTAGTTCATTATTAAACTACTATTTTTACCTATTTGCTTCTATAGATGTAGTTGGTTATACTTCAATAGGTGCCAGTGAAATAAAAAAATTTTTTTTTTTGGTCCATCCTTGTTTTATTCTAAATTAAACCCAACTCACTGACTGTAATAAAGTCCATGATTCATGAGAAATAGCTCCATGATCTTATTATCCAGACAAAGTAAAAAGTGGAATCCTTTCACTCTATTAAAATATAATTACTATTATAATCATCATTAAACTAAAAGTTTAAGAAGTATTTTAGAATGATGAAGTCTTTTGCGCACACATTTTAACTTCTGGTATTCCCAGCAACTCTGTAAAGAAGGTTGGCAAGGCAGGTGATCTTTTATCATTTTGTAAGTGAGCAAACTGAAATTCAAAAGCTGGGATTTGGGGCACCTGTGTGGCTCAGTTAATTAAGCATCTGCCTTCAGTTCAGGTAATGATCCCGGGATCCTGGGACCAAGTCTCACATTGGACTCTCTGCTCAATGGGGAGTCCGCCTCTCCCTCTGACCCTTTACCCTGCTCATGCTCTTACTCTTGCAGTCTTTCTCTCTCTCTCAAATAAATAAATAAAATATTAAGAAAAAAACAAAAAAGAAAGATGGGATTTGACCAAATCATAGAGCACAAAGGAGTCCAGACACAGTTGGAATTCAGACCAAGTCCTTCTGACTGTAGGTCGAAAAATGAATTTCCTTCATGATTTCCTAATATTGTGCTTATTGTCCTCTCCAACTGAAGTGTAGGTCAATTTAAAACACAGATATTTCTTCTAAAATTGTACATTTTTTTCCCCTACGGTTTCCTAACGAGGCTGATACAGGCAGGCTGGGCGCGAGAACCCTGAGGAGGGTCCCACAGAACCTGCTAGGAGGGTCCTTGGCTTCATGCAGGATGGAAATCAAATGCAAGCCAGAAAAAGTGAAACAGTTTATTGAATAGGGTGAGTGACAGATGGAGGAGAGCAGATGGAGTATGTGGGAGACTTGGAAAGGAAAAGAGAATGAATCTTGTTGCTTGGGGCTAGGTGTTTATATTGGAAAAGGATCTAGGTTTTCTTCAGGAATCCACAATAGGGTCCAATCAAAGGTTAATGTCAGATGAACAAGAGGTATTTTCTCATAAATTATGGAAGGTAGGGGTATTGATGCCAGCATCAGCCCAGGTTTGTCTGATGCTAATGTCCTGGAATATGTTTGGGATCTGGCTGTTGTTAGGTATTATTAGGTGTTTGGGGTCTAAAACAAATCTCAGAGATTGATTAAGTTTCTTGCTTTCCCCTTGAAGTGGGAACATAGCTTCTTTGGCTTATTCAGAGGCAAACTATGGAACATGAGTACATGGGGCCTAGCAGAACAACAGAGATAAAGCCTTTCTAAAATGGGCTCCCTTCACCTTCCCTACTTCAAGACCACTCTTTTCTCTCAAAATTAATGTCTTCTGTTAGTTTTTGTTTTGCTTTGCTAATAATACATATGAATATATTTTTGTAGGAAAAAATATTTCCCACATTTTTCATAAAAATAAATATTTTCATTTTCTCTAATTGGTTGTCATAAACAGGTTTAGTTCATTTCAACATTCATTTAATAGGTCTACTTTGTGCTTGATGTAGATGTAAATATAAATTTATATGTAAGTTAATCAATATGAATATAGAATTGCAAATATATGGAAGATGTGATACTTGTATCTGAGGAATGTACCATTTATTGGGAAAGATTATTGCAAATAACATAATTTTGAAATGTAATACAATATTTAAATCATATATCTGAAGTTCAAGGAAGGATTGCACAATGGATAGATTACTGTTTGAAGAATGAGTAGTATCTGAATTTTTAAGAAAAAAATCAGTCAGATAAGAAAGTAACAGACAAAACAGCATGAACAAGAGCACAGAGAAACAAACCTCTAGTGGATCACGCTGAGAAAGAAGACAGTCTCAGACCCGAGAAAGATAATGTATGTGTGTCTGTGGAGACTTCGTTGTCTCATATGGTTGGCAAGAAGGTAGCATTACTGAAAATAGAGTTAAACAATTGATTCTAACAGAATTTGGCTTTCAACTGCATAAGAAAACATCAGTCTGTAGGGAACAAAGATATTTTTTTTCTGAGTACCTAGTTTACTAGCGTTTTTAATCATCTTTTCTTCCTATAAAAATTGTTTATCAGGAAAGAAATCTTGAACTGTCTTTTTTTGGACATTAGTCCCTTGTTTTAAGTTTGTAATAAAACTTTAACAAGAGCTATCAATCAGTTCTTCCAAGATTTATTTTAAAATTCCCAATGTAAAAAAAAATAAAAATAAAAAAAATAAAATAAAATTCCCAATGTGCATTGTCATAGGGTTTTAATACTATGTTCAAATTTTTTTATGGTTGAATATACTTTAAAAATTATGGGTTGGATAAAAATACAGGGATTTATTTGGTGTGAAAACCTTTCTGTGCATTTATTTATTTATGCTTTTAATATATAAAGGAAATAATACATTTTCAAGTTCAAAGAAGAAGACCTATAACTGAAACGAAGGTAGAGCTGGATCATTATATACATTATAAATCCTAATATTATAGCAGGTAATTGAGAAATTAACTTACATTTTATGAAGGTCTGTCCTATGGATTTATCATTCATGTAATACATTTAATATTTTATGTTAAAATATGTATATAACCTCTATAAGTTGTTCAACAACATGGAGTCTGAGATTTTCAGAACCTATTTCCTGCCTGGAAAGTATAGTAATGCCAATGAGAGTCAGTGTCCCACAAGGCGACTCATCAAAAGGTTATTGTTATAAAGATCCACAAATGTGGAGGGAATAAAACTATCCATTGAAAGGGGGAGAGAGAGAGATGAGGTTTTTGTTTCAAGCAGCATTACCTGGCCTTAAGGATGGTTTCGAACCTCAGGAGTAGGATGAAAAACCCATCAGGTGAAGTTCTCGAGGAACAAACCTGTAGTCAAAAAAATTCAAGTTTAATAACTTGCTGCAACCACTTATAAACTCTCCTTTACTGAAAAGGCAATGCAACAAGAACATGGCCAGCTAGGGCTACCATAACAAAAGAGCAAAGCTTGAGTGGTTTAAACAACAGAAATGTATTTCTTACATTTCCAGAGGCTTGAATTCCAAAATCAAGGTGTCAGCAGGTTTGGTTCCTCTTGAGATCTTTCTCCCTGTTTACAGATGATTCCCTCTCCCTGTGACCTCCACAGTTGTCACTCTGTGTATGCATATCCCTGGCATCTCTTTCCCTGTTTGTAAGGACACAGGTCATAATGGATTAGGGCCTCCCTCTAATGGCCTCATTTCAGTGTTTTTACTGTTTTCATATGCCTATCTCCAAACATACTTACATTCAGAAGTACTGGAGGTTAGGGCTTCAACATGTAAACTGAGGACACGACTAGTCCATAACGATGATGTATCAGTTGTTTTCCTGAGGAAGGACTAGAGGAAGTGGAGTTCAGCTTTGTATCTCTTTAATGGAAGCCAGAACAGCAGAGTGGATCTGAAGACATCGGTGGTATGAGAGGAGAAATCACTCAACACAAGGTGGCCGTTTTAGCATTCTACAGCAGGGGTGGCCTGGGGAAAAATGTTTATTACCTTTGGAGCCAGTCATTTCTGTGCTTGTTATCATAGTCTCCTAATCAGCAGGATTGATCTCATTCTCTCATTCTAGGATGTCACAAAAAATAAAATGCAGAGTGTAGAAAATCCTGCGTTTACCCTAAAATGACACTCTGGGGTGGCATTCCTTTTGGGGGCCGACTGTGTGGCTGCCCATAGGTAAATGGCCACTATTAAATTGCTATGTCCGTGGGAGCCTCCTAAAAGACTCCATGACTAAGCATGGGGCAGAGGAATTTTTAAATGTTAGGAGAGGCAAGCAACCTGAAATAGATTTCAAATGAACTAGATTGACCTAATAAAACGTAAATGATTATCATTATGTAATTAGTGTTCATATTGTCCTCATCAACTGCAGGCATACTTAAACTTGCATCTGGCTCAAAGAGATTTTTAAATTTTAGAGTGGTTTTATTTGCATCCTGAGTGTCATGCAACAACTAATTCCAATGATATAAAGTAGCTTATATTTTATTTTGTAAATCAAGGGAAACGGTTGACAGTTTTAAGTAGGAGAATGCCATGGGCAACTTTTCAAGAATCCACTGGTACCACGAATATATCTCTGCCTACTTTGAACCATATTTAAATGTGTACTAAGGAAGTGTATAATATACTATGATATGGGTAACCCACACAGTATCTTATGAAATATGTCACTGTGAGTAAGCATATTAACACAGTTACATGTAGGTAATGCATGTATAGTATCAATCCAATCACCTTACAAATGACTATTTCTTATATCAAGCACCAAAACATAAAACCATTTTTGGACTATGGGATAACAGTTGGCTATTCCATACACAGAGTATTCAAACATAGTCTGAATATCATATCCAAATGAACTATCACTTCACAACTCTTTAAGTCAAATCGTAGTCTAACCACCTGCTCATATGATAAAATCTTTAACTTATACTTTGAATAAAAAAGACAATATGGAGAATTTACTTAGAGCGTTACTATTTGTAAGAATAAATGATCACTGTATCACTGTGTGATACAGGTATCCCACTTTCCGAAAGCTCACATTAGGCCACTTCATTTTTACAAAAGACTGGTTTTAGTACTTGCTTTTGTTAACTGAAAGAAAATCAAAAAAGATTTTTCACTTTATGGGAAAAAAGCCATTACAATACTAAAGTAGGTCTTTTATGAAAGTGAAGTGATCTAACATGAACTTTCAGAAATGGGGGATATTTTAGCTTTTTGTTCCTTCAGTTTACAAAGGGTTTTATAGGTGCTGTACTTTTGGATAATAGGGAAACCTGTATTGTTTGTAAAGTCACACTTTGTTTTACTTAAAACTTGTTCTGATTTTATACTAGATGATAAAACTAGAATTTATAAGTTTCTTCTCAATTCTTATAATCAGATATTGAAGTAATTTTATTTTCTTTTTAGAATAAAAACACAAGCTTTACTTTTGAAAGTTATGTCAAGATGTTTTGATATATATTTAGATTTTTTCTGAGTGAAAAAAACATTTAAGACTTTTAAGAAAATGCAAAATATTAATTCTGGTGAATTGCAAGTATCTTTGTTACCCATATAATTAGAAATTAAAATTATTGATATCAAATATCTCACTGAAGTACATATTTTTTCCTCTGCTAATGTTTTAATGCATTAAAATGCATCAAATCATGCAGATATGTATGACCAAATATTCATTGAATTGAAATATAGCCTGTAAGATAAAGGTATTTTTTTCATAGTTTTCAAAGGTGATTGCTTTTAAATTATATTCTAAAGAGGCAAGCCAAATGAATGCAAACTTAATTCACCCTTAATTCCAGATATAAAGAATATGCTTCATTACAGTTAGTTTAGAATTTTAGCATTATTTTTGAGGAAATAAGCAACTAAAACTTGAAAAAGAAATAAGAAGCTGCAAATCACATAGTTGTTAATAGGACATATAATTGAATATGTAATTGAAACATACATTTTAAGTAGAAATCTTTTATTTTGTAATTAGTAACATGTTGTGTGCAGTATAAAAATACAGGCATATAAATGTACAGATTAACATAAATTTTTATAATTGTATTCTATAGAAACTCATTATTTTATGCACTTCAAAAAATTGGCCAAAATTGCATTCACTTTGCATATCTTAAATGTGAATTTATTAATGTGTTTCTTGTGGATCATCTTTGTTAAATAGTGAAAATCTATGCTTTAGAATAAACTGCAAATTATAGAGCAGATTCCAAATTATCACAACACAGCCTGTTGCTTAGGAAAAACAGTCCTCTCTTTCCAAAAAACACAGGGTGTGTGTAAAAATTGAGGGAAAGAAAAATGCAGACCTCTTTGTCTTGTCTTTGAGCTGAAAAGACTAATCATTTCATGTGACTACCACTAAGTAGTACATATTAAATGTTCAACAAATGTTGAATAGTATATGATTAATGGTAAAAATATTTCTATAATGTATTTATATGGAATATCTTTTTTAAATGTATGCATTATAGGTTGCACTAGGCATGATTTAAAATGCAAACTTTAAAAATATAATACTTTTTTAAAATTTTATGTATTTAAATTTAAAAATTTTAGAGATGAAAAGAATTACAGAAATCATAATGCCTTTATCCTAAAAAGAAAAAACAAAAACAAAAACAAAGTTTTCTGATATTGAATGGCATGTCAAAATTAATCAGCTACTTAAGGTCAGACCATGAACTTCAAGCTGTTTCCTAATCATTTGCTTTCTTCATGTTTTTCACAGTTCTTTTTTGCTCTTTGGAGCTTTGGACTGCTTCATCAAATTACTTCTTCTCTTTAATTTATTCTCTTTTAGTACCCAGCTTCCTCTAAACTTCCATTACGGTTATGAATTTCAGTTTTTTCAGACTTTCTTATTGATTGTTTTTCATTATTCATTTCAAAATTACCCTCTTGAATTTCACAGAAAATGTTGGAATAGGAAGCTTCCAGAAATGGTCATGCCACTAAAAAATATTAAACTGACAAGAATTCAAAATCCACTATTTCAGGTTTCTGGAATCCATTCAAACAATTATAGTGTCTAGGAGGGTGCTTGATAACTAAAACAGCTGGTAAAGTGTGATGAATTTTGGCATTTTATACAGCAGCTACCATTCCTATTACCGAGCATCAGGGTGGGGAGCCGTGTGAATGGCAGCACACATTCCAAGTGTGACTTGCTGGTGAGTGTGGACAATATGAACATTATCCTATAGAGATCAGAAGGAGTACGTTAATTTGCCTGTTGATTCACTGGGGGTTGGTGCGTAGGTTGGTTCAAGTGGCTTCCTAGGTAGCATTTGTAAAAATAATTTATTTATTTATTTATTTTTTTTAAATTTTATTTTATTTATGATAGTCACACACACAGAGAGAGAGGCAGAGACATAGGCAGAGGGAGAAGCAGGCTCCATGCACTGGGAGTCCGACGTGGGATTTTATCCTGGGTCTCCAGGATCGCGCCCTGGGCCAAAGGCAGGCGCTAAACCGCTGCACCACCCAGGGATCCCTGTAAAAATAATTTAAAGAAATAGAAAACATCTTGTTATTTTCTGACTATATAGATAATAGAACAAAGACTTCAGTGATCACACACAATAAGAAAAACAGTCTTTGCAAAAAACAAAACCAAAAAAGTTTCAAAAAGTTGCTAAAAAGGTGGCCTACTGCAGCCCTCAACAAGAAACATCAGTAGTGTCTAAGAATGAGGAGAATGTGATTTACAGACTTACCATATTACAGTATTAAAAATATCAAGTTTTCAACAAAAAAAATTATAAAATACTGGGGCCCCTAAGTAGTTCAGTCAGTTAAGTGTCTGCTTTCTGCTAGGTCATGATCGATCCTGGGATTGAAACTTGTGTTGGACTCCCTGCTCAGTGGAGAATCTGCTTCTCCCTGTCCTTCTCCCCCAGTTTGTGCTCTCTCTTTCTCTGTCATAAAAGTAAATAAAATCTTCTTTTAAAAAATGATAAAATACCAAAATAAACATGGAAATATATCCCATTCATAAAAAGCAAAAATGTCAGAAATTTTGAAGAAGCCCAGATATTAAATTTATTAGATCAAGACTTTAAATTAACTACCTGAAAGATGCTTAAAGACCTGAAGGAAACCATGAAGAAAGAAATAGAAGGATATCAGGAGACTGATGTATGAAAAAGTAGGGAATATCAGTAAGAGATAGAGATTGTAAAAAGAAAACAAATAGAACTTCTGTAGTTGAAAAGTAAAATAGCTGAAGGTAAAGATTTTCACAACCTAGTCTTGAATCACCAGAGGTTCAATAGGAGATTTTAGCAGGAAGAAAAAAGAAACAGCAAATTCGAAGACAGAGCAATTGAAATTTCCCAGACATAGAAGGAAAAATAAATGAAGAAGAAAAAAAAGAAAAAGAAAGAAAGAAAAAGAAAGAAGAAGAAAGAAAGAAAGAAGAAAGAAAGAAAGAAAGAAAGAAAGAAAGAAAGAAAGAAAGAAAGAAAGAAAGAAAGAAGAAAGAAAGAAAGAAAAATGATCATGGTTTAAGGCACCCCCAGACACACCAAAATAGTCATGGGAATTGCAAAAAGAGAAGAGAGGGAGAAAAAGGGGCAGAAAATAGGTCTAAAGAAATAATGGTCAAAAACTTACAATATTTGATTAAATCATGAATGTACATATCCAAGATCTAAATGAACTACAAGAAAGTTACTCTAAAAGAGATCTACATCAAGATGCATTGTAATCCAACTGTCAAAAGATGCAGAGAGAAGATCTTGGAAGAAACAAAAAAAGAATGATTTCATTATGTATAGGGACTTACATCAGCTGATTTCTCATCAGAGAATGCGGATAGTGGGATGGCATATTTAAAGTACTCAGGAGATATACATTAAAATGCCTGTAAAATAAGAATTCAACAGATAGGGCACCTGGCTCAGTTGGTTAAGCATTTGACTTTTGGTTTCAATCAGGTCAGGCATGTGGGATTGAGCCCAAAATCAACAATTTCAGGCCTTTGGAATACAGTCAAACAATTGTATTGTCCGGGAGAATGCTTGATAACTAAAAAGGCTGCACTCTACAGGGAGTCTACTTGAAGAGTCTCTCATTCTTCCCCTCCCTCATACTTACATGCTCTCTTTCCAAAAAAAAAAAACTAAAGAATCTTTAAAAGTAAGATAAGAGGGACACCTGGATGGCTTAGCAGTTGAGCATCTGCCTTTGGTTCGGGGCATGATCCTGGAGTTTGGGATTGAGTTCCACATCGGGCTCCCTGCATGGAGTCTGCTGCTCCCTCTGCCCCTGTCTCTGTCTCTCTTTCTGTGTCTTTCATGAATAAATGAATTTAAAAATCTTAAGAAAATAAAAATAAAGAAGAATTCTATATGAGGCAAAACTATTGTTTAAAAATGAAAGAGAAACGGATATTCACAGATAAATAAGAGCTTTGGTACATTGGTAGTGTACACCTGTCCTATAACAAATGGTGAAAAGATTCCTTTAGGCTGAACAAAGGGACACTAGATAGTAACTTGTAGCCTTGCAAATAAACAAAGATCACTCACAAAGATAAATATGTAGATAAATATAAAAGGTAGAATTATTTTATTTTTGGTTTGTAACTCTTTTGTTTCTTAAATTCTTTTAAAGACAAATTTATGAAACAATAAGTATAAAACTACGTTATAAATCTACAGAATGCATAAATATGTATTTGTGACAATAACAACTTGATTGCAATGCAATAAACATTCAGAAAATACAATGAAAGAAAGATTACCATTCACTATTATCAACAATATAATAATGAAACATTTCCTATTAACTTATCTACAAAAGTATAGTAACTATAAGAGGAAAAATCCTAAAAAAAAAAAAAAAAAAAAAAAAAAGAGGAAAAATCCTGTAGAGTTGCAAGTATTATTGGAGTATTTTTGTAAGAGAGAAACCATAACATTTTTGAAAGGTGTGGGGAAATTAAAATGCCAAGCAAAGTAATGTGTGAGAAGTGCAAATGCAAATATTCAGAGATCCCTATGCTGTGAGAAGTCAAAGGCCAGTGTGGACAGAGAATGACCTGTAGAAAAGCACTGACATGATGCACACTTCTCCACTGACATGTAAATGAGCATTTCTCGCACCACGCAGTCCAGTGGATTGACTGGCAAAATGCTACCAAGTGAATGTCATGCAAAAGAGTAATTTCATAGTTGAGTTGAGCCTGCAATATTGACCTACAGAATCATGATATAATATGATGTTTATCTCTTTAAGCCACTAAGTTTCAAGGTAGTTCCTTACCCAAAAACCATTAGTTGAAACAACTATTGTGAGGAAGGGTTTAATTAATTAATTTAATGCCTTCCAATACCCATCCAAATGTGATCTATAACACATGTCTATTTAAACCTGGGTATGGAGTTTCCAGAAAGGTTCATTTTTCTCTTTTCATTTTCTTCCTTTCTGTGTGGAATGTTAAGATTGGCTAATAGTTATTTTGGATTAAAAGGTGACATTGAAGGTGGAAAACACAGGAAATGAAGGATCCTGGGCTTCTGGTAGCATTGCAAAGCCACCAATTCTAGACTACTTCTCCTCAGTGCCTGGGAATTAACAAAATCTTTTGTGTTTACACTCTACAGCTGAATGTAATTCAAAGTGATATTGAAGTTTCCATGGTTAACGATTTGAAAATGATATTCATTCTTATACTCTTATCTAGTCTCTGATAGGAAATTTAATGTGAAATAGTTCCAAAAGATAAAAGGAAGAACATGAAGAAATAGAAAAGAATACATTATAATCACAGATTGGACAGTTTTGTGGGGTGCCTGGGTGGCTCAGTCCTTTAAGCATCTGCCTTCAGCTCAGGTCATGATCTCAGGGTCCTAGGATGGAGTCCTGAATTGGACACCCTGCTCAATGGGGATGTGCTTCTCCCTCTCCCTCTGCCCCTCCTCCCACCTCAAACTGATTGTGTGGGCAATCGCACTTTTCTTGCTCTCTCTTTCAAGTGAATAAATAAAATCTTAGAAAAAAAAGAAAGCTTTGTGTAAGAAGTGAACACTGAAGCATATTTGTTAAATTAAACTGCACATTATTAAATATCACTCCAGAGTATAAACCACTATAAAATTATTTGTGACACAAAGGACAGGTAAATGAATGTTAAAACATTGTATTAAAACATTGTGTATATAATATGAATTATGTGACCATTATTAACTCATTATACATCTTATTTGCTTCAAATATTTATTATAAATAATAAAGAAAATGCACATAATCATTTTATCATTATACTGTAATGCAAATAATGATGAAATGCAAATTAAAGCATGAGGGACACTTTTTCACTTCTCTAATTGTCTAAGTGTGTATGTGTCATTGTTTAATGATAATACATATTGTCAGCAGAGTCAGAGCAACACACAATTTTTTGTGCAATTTATTAAATTGAAAATTGATGTTCATTTTGACAGGTCAAATTTCAAATATGATTAAAAACTTTTAATTTTCACATATTCTACTTCTAGCAATTTATTCTAAAATTAATTTGTTAAATATCAATCTGTCTCTTGTGCACAACTTATGATTTATTTAGAATAAATTTAGAATAAATGGGGATGGAATTGACAAAGATACCAAAGCTATGAGGTTGACTTTGTAAATTATAAGTATTTTATATCTATGAAATGAAACAGTACAATTATTAAAAAGAGGATAAAAAGTATGGGTAATGATATAAAAATATGCCTAATACCTTATTGGTGAGAAGTTTAGAAGCCTGCAGATTTTAACAGTAACCTTGTATATTTTATGCTACTAAATATGCATATACTTATAATATGTTTCTATATACATACACACATAAAGATTCATGCATACATATTTAGCATAATTTAGATCTCATTATACAATTATTTGATATGTGTATAAAAATATTTCAGTATGGGATTATGGGTACACTTTATTTGTTTTAATTTTAATTGAAGTGTATATGACATACAATTTTATATTAGTTTCAGGTGCACCACGCAGTAATTGCACAATTATATACATTACAAAATGCTCACCAAGATAAATGTAGTTCCTATGTCACTATACAAACTTATTATGATATTATCGACTATATTTCCTATATTGTACTTTTTGTCCCTATGACAGATTTATTTTATAACTTGAAGTTTGTACTTCTTAATCCCCTTCACCTATTTTGCCTATCATCCTACCCTCTGGCAACCATCAGTTGGTTCTCTATATTTGTGAGTCTCTATTTTTTAGTTGTTTGTTGTTTGTTTTGTTTGTTTGTTTGGATTCCACATCTAAGGGAAATCAGATGACATTTGTCTTTCTCTATTTGACTGATTTCATTTAGCATAATACCCTCTAGGTCCATCCACGTTTTTGCAAATGACAAGATCTTATTCTTTTTTTCTTTTATGGCTAATACTCTATTGTATGTATATATAGCACATCTTCTTTATCCATTTATCTATTGAAGGACACTTAGGTTGCTTCCATGTCTATTGTTAACAATGCTACAATAAACATAGAGATGTTAATATCTTTTCAAATTAGTGTTTTTGTTTTCTTCAGTTAAATAATGGGTAATTTTCTTAGAAACAGTTTTTTTCTTTATTTTCTCCAAATATTATTAAAATTATACACTGAATATGTTTCATATATAAAGTTATAAAAGTATTAAACTATGAAAATAGTAACAGATTATATATATATGTAGATATATATACATAATCTTTGTATAATTTAGTTTTCTTTTATAAAAATAATTTGACAGTATGTCTCAGAAGTGTTAAATATTATTATTAATTTTGACCTTTTCATTTCTTTTTTGAGGGATAAGGAAATACATAATAAGGGAAAATCAGTAGTGATGAATTTGCACATTACTGCATGATATTTATTACACTAAAAAGAATAATAAAATAAATTATGTGTACACAGTATAATCTAGTCATTTTAAAAAGCTGAATATGGGGGCATCTGGCCAACTCCATTGGTTGAGCATCCAACATTTGGTTTTGGCTCAGGTCATGATGTCAAGATCCTGAGATCAAGCCCTACATCTGGCTCCAGGCTCAGCAGGGAGTATACTTGATTTTCCCTCTCTCCCTCTACCCATCCCCCTGCTCATACTCTCTCTCAAATAGATAAATAAATCTTCAAACCTTAAGATAAAATGCTGATTATGAATACAACTTCAACATTTGTGCAAATTCTGATTGTTCTCAGAACTAACATTCAACTGGCACGATCTGATTGATCAATATAATACTGTTTGTCAAATTTGTTTGCTATACTCCTGATTACAAGGATGAAAGATAAACATAAAGATTTTTGAACTCCACAAACATCTATCTATTCACTGCAAAATAGCTCAAAAGAAATGTACCAAAAGTCTTCTGATGTGTAGTAGATATTCCCTAATTGTATTTTATATTTCTCAAATTCTGTGATATAGTTTTTTGTTCTTGTGATTTTTCTTTTTTATAAAACAGAAAGCAAGAAACAAAAAAAACAGTGTCCTAAGGTATTTGTTTGCAATCCCAGTATTTAAACAGATTTTAATGGAGTCATTTCTGTTGTATGAGGATCATTTTTAATTTATGCACACAAGCGCACCCACACATGCATGTGTGCATGCACATACCCCCACAGCCACACACCCGGAGGCTATTCTATTTGATTCACATGACCCAGGGCTGGATTGCACTGCTCTGTTAATTGATTTCCATAGTTACCCTTTCATGTAGTGAAACTTTTGCTTTGACTATAATTCAGTTTGATTTTTGGACTGCATCTACACATTATTACCATTCGCAGGGTTACACTTCACGGAACTGAATGGTTTAAGTGCCAGAGAGGGACTTTCAAACTGGGAAGGGTAGAAAACATCGAATTCCTTTGAAGCTTGCTATTTTCAGTTTTTCAGGGCCTCATATTTTCCAAGACTTCATCATGTCACTGTTAGTGTGTGCTCTAATTTTTTTAAGTAATCATTTGTATATTCCTTTCCTGACAAAATATTTGCATTTCCAGAGAACTTCTCCCAGGGAGATTTAGAAATTTAGAATATGTGAATTTATACACTTTGTAATAATTCTTCCTTGAGTTTTTTCTCACTTAATAGAAAAAGAAAATGTTTAAAATAAAAACAAACTCTAATTTCTAAGAGAAGTGTTGTAATTCATATCTCTTGGGAAATACATGTCTATACCGAATCCTTGTCCTCACAAATGAAGATGGCAGAGAGACAAAGATGAAAACAAAGAAACAAAAGAGGGGCACCTGGGCGGCTCAGTTGGTTAAGCATCTGCCATTGGCTCAGGTCATGACCCCAGGGTCCTGGGATTAAGCCTCACATTGGGCTCCCGGCTCAGTGGAGGTCTGCTTCTTCCTCTGTCCCTCCCCACCCTCATGAGCATGTGCATGAGTGCTCACTTCTCTCTGTCTGAAATAAATAAATAAAACCTTAAAAAAAGAGAGAAATAAAAGCAGACAAGCTAAATCTGTTGCTTCACCTCAACTGATTTGGGGTAGCTTTTCATTAAGCAGATTCAATAATAAGTCTTAGTATAAACCTCAGTCAACCTAAAGCTGGATAGGGCATGGAAAGGTTGACAAAATAAGTGAATATGTTCTGGAAGGAACAAAGAATAGCTTGGAATTGGGACAATATGCATGCAGATGGCTGTGCAGCCCAAACATTGATCTAATTAAGTAGACCCAGAACATGATGTGACAAGCAAAATGTATGGCATTGTATCTAACATCATGTTCAAATCTGTTTAATTTGAATCTCAAAGATCTGGGTACCTAAAATGAAGTCTGGATTATGTTCATTTTTAGGTTTTATGATTTTCTTTCATACACCAATATTTATATAAAGAAAAGATTTTGAGTTAAAATTGCATCTTTTAATTATTCTTGGCATAGGGTGGATATAACCTTATATTGTGTAATTATATTTTGATTCAAAACTAACTAGAGGAATATAATCAGGAATAAAAATGTAAATATCTGAGCCTTAGTGAAACATTATTTTGTACTCTCTGGGCTTTAAGGTCTGTGAGGACAGGACCGTTTCTTTCTGTTTCAAAAATGTATTCCTCACATCAGAAGAGTATCCGGCTTATACTATGTGCTCAGTAACTCTTGTCAATGAAAGAAGAAAGATAGCATATTGGTTTATTATTTTTTTTTTATTTTCTCAATGAGTGAATGTTGATTCCAACTTTACCTAACTCATTTATGTTATTTCCCATGTATTTAATAAATATTTATTAATTATTACACCATATATCAGGCACAGTCCTTTTTCAGTAACTCCCATTTTCTTGCATGCAATCAATCTCTACACTTGTATTCTACTCTATATTTGCCCCTTTTTCGCATTTCCCATACTAAAATCAACATAACACAATGGTAACTAGCACATGCTCCTGGAGCTGGGAGTGGGATTGCTAGGTCCAAATCTAAGCTCTACCACTTACGAGCTGTATTGAATATCCAAGACTAATTACATAGTTGTTCCTGCTTCAGTGTCCCTACCTTCCAAATGAAATAATAATTCTAACGCCTATGGTTTTTGAGGATTATGTAAATAAAAACTAGTAAAGTCTGAAAAATAGTATGTAGCACATAGCTAATGCTCAATGTATGTTAGCAAATATCATTTGTGAAACCGTTTTTCACTAAAACCCTCTATTCCTACATATTAATATCCAATGCTTTTGTATGCTTCCTTTTATTTTCTTATTTAAATTTTATATTGTATGTTTTCAAATTTTATATCATCTTTGCTCCACTACTTATACAATCGTGCAACCCTGAAAAATTACTTAACATCCCTAAATCTAATACCCCATCAGTAAAATAAAGATAGCAACAGTACCTCAAATTTACTTGAGTGTTCAATACTAAAGAATTTAATACAATGTCTAGTGTGTATTCAATAACTTCTGGCTACTAAAATTATCATTATTTTAAAATTATTATTGTTTGCTAAAAATGATGGATATATGGATGAAGAGGTAATAATCCTCTTGATCTACTACAAGATATATTTCATTTAGTTTTTACTTCTCTGTCATGTAGCAAAAATTTTCTTCCATAATCATCCATAGTTAATCTCCAGTGCTGTTCTCTAACCAATACTCTTCAATTTGTTTCTTTCTCTAGGCATCCTTTGTGTGTATTACCTTACATTTATCTAAATTAAATCTCATCTTGTATTGCTGTTTTCCCATTTCTCACTTTTCCTCACTCTGAAACTTTTCTTCACCTTCCACTGGGTTTACAGTTTATTTTGAAAATATATCTGTAGCTTTGATAAATGCATACTCTTCTTTTGTTGATCAAACACAATGATAGAGTCCTCTCTTATTTCAACTTGACTCATTTAATTATTACATTCTCTTTCTATATTCTCAGTGATTTATTTGTGTAATTTATATGATCATTAATGGTAGCAAAAATGATGATAATAGGACCTGAAAGAAAGTGGACCTTCGAAACTACAAAGATTGGTTTACTGTCCTTTTGTTACATTTTTCTAAGCTCAAATGTCTAAGAATTGGGACCAGAGATTATTGTGCGTATCCTATCTTTCTTCATGAGGGAAAACCAAGACAGGATATTTATAATTATTCCCTTCACCTCCTGCCAATATTCCTGTCTTTAATTAATTTTATTGATTTCTATGAGAGCAGTTTGTGATTTCTACCCTAGGTCCTATAACAAGAAAGTGCTGGAGTCAGAATTCAAATTCGGAATCACACCAGGAGCCGGTTTGCACTCTTCCAATATGATTTGTTCCCTAGAATCATATCATACAAATTAGTTTATATTGGGTATATGCCTCATAGCAAGGTAATATTGCATATGTAATAATAATATATTACATGCTGTTAAGTTTAATATTTTTGTAATTCTTCGTTTTCTTAGAAAATATGAATTTTATCATTCCTATGAAATATATATTAACAATTTCTAAAGATTTTCTATCAGACAGCATGTAGTAATAAAAATTACATCATTATTCTAGGTTTTCTTTTGTTTTTAAATTTTTCCTTAAAAGCACACTTATAGAAGTATTTATAGCAATGTATTAAAATCTGATTATATGACATGCCTTCAGGGAAAAGAAAATATTTTTTCTTATCTCACTCTTAAGAAAACTGCTACATCCAACTTTATGCTTTCATGATAACCAGTAAATCCTTGCTTCTTAAAACCACCAAATTAGAATTTGATAAATAAAAAATGGATTATATTAAGATACTCCCTATTTAATTGTGCTGATTACAGAGCTTTGCCTCTATGAGCATAAGACAAATCAGTTAAGAATCTCTGTGTGTTCCTAGATGTTGCTATTTTAACAAAATGGTTAGCTAAATGTCTGTATTATCTAATATTAAATTGATAATTATGCAGTGCTGGGGAAATACTGTGGTCTGTTGTTTATTTGTATTCCAGTTTTCGAAATAAATGAAATTCTAGTAAATATATATTTAGAGACTATGATGTGACACTCTTTATAGACCAAGAGCCGCCGGGTGGCTCAGTGGTTGAGGGTCTGCCTTAGCTCAGGTTGTGATCCCAAGGTCAGTTCCCACATCAGGCTCCCTGCTTCTCCCTCTGCCTATGCCTCTGCTTCTCTCTCTGTGTCTGTCATGAATAAATAAATAAAATCTTTAAAATAAAATAAGTAATACATATATCAAATTTTTTCATGGATGGAATAACACTAATGAAATGTTTCCACATAATTTTAAACTACATATGCTATTATTTTATTAATATTTAGCAACTAAGTAATTATCAATTGCTATATTTTTAACTTTTATCGAAGTGATTAGAAGCATATCTAGAGTTATATCTACACAGTGAAGCAAAATGTTTATGAAGTAGTCTGCTGTATCTACAGTCTTGTGTTTATGCTTTTCTTTCTATTTGTAAAATATTAGTTTCATAATCGGTATCTCAGCTAAGTAAGGCAGAGATTGAGATCAGATTGAGCCGATCTCAGATACTGCAGCATATTGTATGGGCGAGAGGGACTCTGTCTCCTATGGAGTCCCAGAAGTGCTGCAATAGTACTGGGTGCTCAAGTCCAGAAGAATTCTCCCAAGGACAAGATTTGCATGCATCCCTCTGTTAAACATAATGGTACCTGTCTTGACTAAAATGTTTCTTTATCAAAGTTAATAGTCCTCTTTGTGCCATCTGTATATTGATTGCCCTTGTAACCTAATACAAGTCTGTCTGCCTGATGAGGAGCAAAGCCAATCACTGAGACATCAGGGATGCAGCAAGGAAAGAGATTATCTGAGAGACAGCCAGGAGAGGGAAGACAAAGCTCAAAATCCGCTTCCCTGAATGGGGAGAGAATGTGTTTTTTATAATCATAAGGGTTGAGACATACGTATTGATGAAATTTAGGACTCTTCATGAAGAAAGATGGAACAAGCCACACTGAACAACACATATGTAGCATACATCCCATGTTAACTTTGGGGTGATGACAACACCAAAAACAGGCAAGATTCAGCCCCTGACGTCAGAAGGTTATCTTAGGATAACTGAAAGCTGGTATGAACTGGCTGCAGTCTTGGACTCATGGTCTTGAGCAAAGAATGCAGAGACTTGGTTATTCGGAGGTTGGAAGCATATTAGTTGACCTTAAGTCCAGGTTTCTGTAGAGACAGCTAGTGAGTTTGTTAGTGGGGTCTGAAAAGACACAATAGCTACTTAGGGGAAAATAATTCTCTGAAAAACAAGCTTTAAACTATCTACTAGTTTCAACCTCAAATCTATGGAGCATGGCTTCACCTTTGTTACATTTTTCCTTGTAAACTATTAAGTTTCCCACTTGTGCTTCTAACTTGGTCACTAGCTATCTCTTTAATATATGATACCTCGTTCAAACAAGCCTATCAGGGAACCCCTTGATATGGTGACATGCTATATGAAACCAGTGGCAGGCCCATAAGTGTGGCTAGAGAAAATCCAAATAAAATAAAACCACTTTTTTGCACCAAAGACATCTCAAGAAAAAAAAAAAAAAAAAAAAAAAAAAAAAAAAAAAAAGACATCTCAAGAATTCTTGGCTGTTGGCTTCAGACTCTAATGTCTTTCCCACATCAATATGGATCATTTCTAATTATTTACATCAAAGACTAGGGTAGTAATGAGGAAGAGAAGCCAGTAAGTAATACGATGAATCAACTCTACCAAATCTTTTCATTTTTTTCTTTCCTCATTGTTATTCTTTCTACTCATGCTTTTTTTTTCCAAAGAAATTCCTTCAGTTACAGTGCTAATGCTGTAAAATGTTAAAGTTTAGCATCCTGCCAAATATATTTTTCATTAAAAAAATTCTATTAATAGTGAAAACCAATAGTTTTTTTTTTTGCATTAGTTTCTTTTACTAAATATTATCCAGCCAAAACAAAATCACACTTGTTGACAATGCTATGTGAAATATAATGTTTGATTATAGGTTAAAATAGCTTCAATTCTAAATCAATTAGATTATAAAGGTTAAAATGCTATGGCTTTTTTTCTTTGACATTTCATAAGTGTATATTGAAATATTGTACTAATTTTTATGTAATTTTTAATACTAGTTGTCTTTTTTCTTGAATTTAAAATAGAAAAAATATATTCTCAAAAATAATACTTAAAAATATAAACAGATGTCATCTGATAAGATAAATGATGTATTTTCTATCACAAATTTATAATAGAAAAGTCAGGCTTAAGTATAAAAATGGTGACGTTTAACAACATTTGTTTGTTATAAAGAAATAAATACAGTAGCAGAGGCTGGAATCCATCAGTCCTGTTCTTTTATCAACTTAAGCAAAAAAACCCATGTTTTACTTATTTGTCATATGATGCTGTAATAAGTAGTTTTATTATTTAAGTATCCAGATCTTTTTGGATTTATTTGAGCAGCTTCTTTTAAAAAGAAATATATTTTATTCTTTTAGTCAATATTGTTTGCAAAATTTGCTCAAATAGCAGTATAAATATATAGTACCTTAGTAAAATGTCCAGAAAAATTGAGAAACTTACTGCAGATATCAAATTGATTTAAAAGACTGAAATTTTTGCATAAAAGAAGCCACAAAATGTAGATTTTGACATTTATTATACTGGATCCCTTTCTCAAATAATCAAATGTACTTTAGCAATTATGAAATCTATACATATAGAATTTCAATTAAAGCCATGCAAGTTTTAATTTACATAAACACATTCAGTTTGTATAATTTAAATCTAGTACATTCATTTTAGAGTCAATGTATAGAGTATCTATTCAAACTTACTGGGTAAAGTGCATAATTGTTCACACCTCTTCTTTGTTTTGATGATGAAGATAAATGACCCTAAACCTGAGAGTTCTTAGGCATTAAGACAGCCCTGCTTTGCTGGAGGGCTTCCAGTTGTATTGTATTTACATAGGATTTTTTAAGGACCTGTAGTTTTGAGGTAGTGATATTTTTTAAAATTATGCCTAGAAGTTCCTAGGGAAATATATATTTAAAGTAATTTAAACTATATTCATATGCAGAGAAGATGTATTCCTAGCTTTATAAGTGATATAAAACGATCACTGTATGGCAACAACCATAAGCTTGTGAAAGCCCTTAAACTTATGGCCTTTGGGGGAATAGGTGAAATTTAATGAGGGCAATCCATTTTTCTTCAATTCTAGACTTCTACAGAATAATAGACCATAAATAAATGTCACTCTTCCTCTCACTGATTCTTTGTAAACTCCCTCTCTGTTAAGCATGATTGAGAAGTAGGAAGTAAAGGCAAGCAAATACCGTGACTTTTCAGAAAAGGAAAACTGAATTCTGATTTTCTTTTTTTTTTTTTTAATTTTTTTTTTAATTTTTATTTATTTATGATAGTCACACAGAGAGAAAGAGAGAGAGGCAGAGACACAGGCAGAGGGAGAAGCAGGCTCCATGCACCAGGAGCCCGATGTGGGATTCGATCCTGGGTCTCCAGGATCGCGCCCTGGGCCAAAGGCAGGCGCCAAACCGCTGCGCCACCCAGGGATCCCTGAATTCTGATTTTCAATGAAAACCTGCACCCCACAAGTTAAACGGAAAAAAAAAAAAAAAAAAAAAAAAAAAGACTATTGCAATAAAGGGAAAGACTGAGCTCAACCTCCCTGAAACAAAAGGCAGGGGAGTCATGAAGCACCAGGGTGAGCAAATTGAAAGGTACTGAAGAGCAGTGGGGTGGAGAGGATGGTGATCAATTTAGGGAGGCCAAGTGGCCTCCTCCGTGGCACTAGTCTCACCCTCTCAAAGAGACTGTGATAAAAACACCATCTTCCTGGATGATTACATTTCAAAGGGATGGCTCTGAGGTCCTTGACAATGGCATTCCAGGGGGGTGTAACTGGCTAAGAGGCTGGGAGAAGATTTACATCTCAAAGGGGCAGAGAAGGAATTTACAATAGCAAACTTTCAAAGCAAATGCTCTGAGCAAAGAAAGGTCAGAGGCCTATAATCTCGACAGGTTTTGTCTCAAATTTAGTTCATCTGAGGCTGTCTTTGTCCGAGGTAGATCCCTCTGATTTCTCAGCGAGAAAGTGGTAGCAGAGTTGACAAGGGGTCCTTAGAAGGTTTTCCTTCTCCTAAGCATTTCTGCTAAGCATTTTGGTGGTTAAAGACACATTTGAATTAAAATGTTCCCTATTAAAATGTAAATTCTCTCTTGGAAATCAGGTTTGTTCACAGATTAGTACTGTGAACGACTTACATGGGATAATCAGATTGCTTTCCTTCTGGCTGAGAAATGTGTCCTGAGAATTAGTATTTTGATTGGATGTGAAAAAGAGAGAAGAAATGATCATTGTTCTATGTGATAAACTTGGAGAAGATAGACCCAGTAGGATGCTACTACCAGGAACTAGGATTTTACATTTGGGTAGGACAAACTTGACTCACTTTTACATTTTGTTTTGTACTTTAATAGTAGCAATTGTCATAGCTATTATAGAGACTCATCCTTTGGTTATTTAGGGAAGCTCGACGAAGATAAAAAATACAATGGGGGTTTACAAATTCACCCATATATAAATGGGAACAATTTTTATGTATTCTGTATGTGATTATTTTATGCTTAGTGTTCTGAATCTAGAAAATGAGCAGAGTCCCATAGATCACATTTAAATAACTAAAGCATGCTGAAGGTATGTAAAACCAGCAAAGTAGTGTCCCAGTGACTAGGCAACTTCGTATAAAGGGCCAGAGAATAAATATTAGGCTTATGCTTATCATAAGGTTTCTGTAACAACTACTTAGCTCTGCCTATATAACTGAAATCAGCCATAGACAATACAGTAAAAAATGAATATAGCTGCGTTGCAATACAACTTTACTTACAAAAACAACCCGTGAGCCTGATTTGGTGCATGGGCGTCATTTACCAAGCCCGGGACTATGGGAACATTTGCTAATGTGAAGAAAACTCTTACATAGTCAACACTTCTATAGCCTACCTGAGTTCATGCTCTAGTTGCAAACATATGGTGATTTGCATGGTGAAAACACACACACACACACACACACACAACAAAAAAACGAAAAATAAAAACAAAAAAACCAGAAGGCTGAGAGCTAAGAATTTGTCAGTAAATTTGAAAGTGACAAGAAAAAGAAAGGCTCTCTAGACAGAAATGTCTTTAGAGTTGAAAAGGGCAATTCATTAGCTGATTAGAGCTTGACTGGCTTGAGAATAGCAGACTCCCTTTTTTGTAATTTTCTGTTCATCAATCTTGAGAAGCTTTTGACCTGTGCATTAGAAGGGAGATTCCCAGGCTCACGGCTGACACTACAACTAAACCTGATGCTTTCCCAATTGTAAATGAGTAAATTGGTATTCCAGAATAAACAAAGGTATCCTGTGATTTTGATTAGCTCAGTCAATCCCCAACAGCTTAATTAATTCTGGATGAATTGTTAAATTTGCTTCTGAATTTGCATAGCTGAGACCCAGTCTTCTGAAGCTATGAAGAGCTGCCAAAATGAACAGCCAGTGTTCAATTCCCCATCTTTCACATCTACTTGCTGCAACATAATAGGGAGACTCTAACTCTATAAAACTGCACAGTGTAGGCTGGTGTTCTGGATCCCAGTGTCAATTTTATCTTTTAATAGCAGTGTGCTATGGCAAATAGCAATCTCCTTTACCCAAATTGTTTTAACTAGGCAAACAATACTAAAATCTTTTTCAGTCTGAAATGCTGTAAATCCATGTTACATAGGGACTAGATCATCCGTTTAGGTCTGTCTGACCGACTGTAATCTAAAAAATAGTGAAAAAATTTCAATGTATTAAAGACGGAGCAAATAAAGTGCCATTTGATTGGCTCTAACATTAACATCCTGGGGTTTCCTTGAGATAAGTTGGAGGAATGGACACAGGTTAACATTCTTTCCTTATATCCGTAATAGCTTTTTAACACACCACTGAACACACTGTTAACACACAGGAAATGGGGAGTGATTAGCTGATTGCTCTGCCCTGACTGACAAATGAGGATTCACAGCAAACTCTTCATGTTAGGTTCTTTCCTTTGTGTGTCTGTGCACTTTCTCCTCCCAAGTTACTACGTTGAATTTGTAAGTGATCACACTGAAACTTTTAAAAGATGATTAGAGATAGTAAACGTATTCAGTATTTCACGTATTCAGTAATTTAGGCATTTAGAGAATAATATCAAATTTTCTCAAATCACGCATTGCATTTATACCACAAATCATACAGGAAAAGGATATTTGATTACTTAAACGTTTCATTATATTTTTCATGGTTTTTGAAGGTAAATGAGTGATTATCGTTATGTTCAATAGGTTTTTTAAAAAACATGCATATTAAGTACAACATTAAGGGCACTTTAATTTGAATGTACTAGTAGAATTAAAGTAGAGCCTAAATAAATTGCCTTGTGGGTCATGAGCTTGGGTTTTTCTTCTCATGCTTAAGTGATATCTGTGAAAATTGAACCCATACAATTTATGTAAGCAGTGCCTTTTTCAAAGTGATCGTAATTCCTAAATGTGGTAAAATGGGGCCTATCTTAACCTACAGATACTTCAGTAGCTCTCTACTAGCAGTGACAGATGTGGCATATTCAGAATTTGCTAAAGACCAAGCACAGTAATAAGTATTTTAAAATATCATATCTTATCTTCACAGTATTCTTAAGGGTTAGGTACCATCTTTATCGTAAAGATGAAAAACTTGAGACCTAGAGTTTAAAAAACTTGTCAAAAGCCTTCTCAAGGAAAAAAAAAAAAAAAAAGACCTTTTCAAGAGTGTGCATTAGAAATCAAACGGAGAAAGCATTCCAGTGGTATCTCAGGTGTGAGTCCTGTGGATAATATTGCCTCTACTCTTGAAGTTTTCCAAATTATAATGTTAAAATTAACTTGATTACTTTGGGTGACCATCCAGTCCTCTCTGTTGGATACAATTTTTGTTAGGTGAATTTCAAAAGGAAACTATTATTCATAAGGAAGAATTATTTTCGAAATTGCTAGTGTTCTACAAACCACTGAATGATTGTTTATTCTTCACATATTTCAGTTTAAAATCCAACTGCATATAATTTATCTGAAAGAGATACATTAAATAAAATTGAAGAGAACAGTTGAATGGTAATTGCACTTCATTTATAAGATCACAGAAGGAATATCAAAATCATAAATAAAAAAAGAAAAATGTGACTTACCATGTTAACATGTACAATGTCTTGAAGTATTATCACAGTACAGCCCTATCTATAATGCTGTATTGTCCTTATTATAGAGCTATAAAGAGATCGAAAAATGAAATCCCAATTTCGCACAAGAGCTTTTGCTTCATTGTTGTACAGAAAATCTCTTATTGAAAAGTTTTTTTTTTTTTTTAAATCTTCCCATAACTTTTAAATTCCTCCAATGGCATTAGAAGAAAGGATATTTTTGTTTTAACTAACCGCTAAATACTTTATTTATGCTTTTGATTTTAAGTCCTTTTGGTTTCTTTCAGAACTTGTGGCAGAAATAATTCCATTATCGCTTGCATTCTTCAAATTTTCCTCTCTAGTGGCTCTTTTTCTTCAGGATAAACTCAGGAATTTTTTATTCTATTTCTCATCAGATTTTTCTCTCCCAGTTTAGACCTCTCCTTTTTATTCCGCCCCTCTGTCCAGTGTACTTAAGGTATCTTGAAAATATATGCATTGCTACCTCTAGTATTTTTTGTTTCTAAGAACACCTAAACACTCCGCCCTCTCTGTGTTACACTCTAGGCTTCTGCAAGGCACATGGCTACCTCGGTGCTTGGAAACAGGAATTGACAGGGCAAGTCTGTGTAGACGGGGCTCTATTTACCAATGGAGAAAGAAACCATATATGTGAATGTACACTTTTCTTCGAGGAATCAGATTTATGTTGCTTCATATTCTTCTTGACACTTGTTATCACTAAACTGTATAATATATGCCAGTCTGAAAGTTTTGGTTTAAATTTGCATCTCCCTGATTACACATATTGTTAAGTACTTTTTCAGATTTTTCCTAGCCATATGGATTCACTAGCACAGAGCATATTTGTTCAAGTCTTTGATTGGTGGTTTTTGGAGTTGTCTTTTACTTGTAGATTTTTAGGAGATCTTTATTAATTCCATATATGAGATCTTCATTAGTTTTATGGATGTAAAGTATCTTTTCCACTTGGTGGCTTGTACTTTTGGTCTCTTAAAAGTACGTTTTGAGGAATAGGTGATCTAAATAGCAATGTAGTTAAACTCATAAATTATTTACCTTGTGGTGAGCTTGTTGTTGTCATTATTGTTTTTATTCAAATTCATAACATGTATGCCATGTTATCCTTGACTATTTGCTGGACATTTTAAGAATTGTTTATAATAATGATTAGATGACCAGGATGATATTATCTTACTATAGGAGGGAAGATTTTTATGTTTTACAAGACAACTAGATAAAAGTAACCTGTAGTCCATACAATTCACTTGCAGCATGAGGCATCTTGAAGTCCTAGCACAGAGAGTAGTTCCATTATTGCACCCATCCCATATGCCTGGAGGAGCACAAAGCCACCAAAGGGCATTTAAGCCTCAGCCATCTTCTCCAGGTGGAAAAATTCCCGAGGCACTGTGAGACTCATATGCAATCCTTATGTCTCTAAGTTATGGTTTTCTTCAAGACATAGACTGGGCAGTTCTTCACCGTCTTGTTATGTTATGTGAGATAAGAATGAGAAAGAATATATCTTTCTTATATTCTTTATGAATATTTATCTGTATTTATTCCAGGTATGTTTCTTTGTTGTTCATTATGTTACTTCTGCAATAGAAGAGTTAGTCCAAATTGTCCAACCATTGCTACCAAAGGGAAGTTTCTAGATCTCTTTTTAAATTTATTTTGTTAAAAATAAAAATAATAAAATAAAATAAAATAAAATAAAATAAAATAAAATAAATTTATTTTGTTTTAGGGGATCCCTGGGTGGCTCGGCGGTTTAGCACCTGCCTTTGGCCTAGGGCGCAATCCTGGAGTCCCGGGATCGAGTCCCGCATCGGGCTCCCGGCATGGAGCCTGCTTCTCCCTCCTCCTGCGTCTCTGCATCTCCCTCTCTCTGTTTATCATAAACAAATAAATAAATTTAAAAAAATAAATAAAATTTATTTTGTTTTAAAAATAAATAAATACATTTATTTTGTTTTATTTTTGTAATGCACCTCCTGATATAAGCATACAATAGTTTACAGATAAGCAATTAGTATAAACATCTTATCATAGTAAATTAGTGTGTATCTTGACATGTCTAAATTAGGTAACAATATTTATTTTGAAATCACCTATTTCTTGACAAAAGATACCATCAGAATTTTCTAGTTAGGTAAGGAATGTGTCATGGAATAAGTATGATTTTATTATGAGAATAATTAATTATTCCACCTATGATTTCTAAGTGTCCTTTTTTGGTGTGTGTGTGTGAGAGAGAGAGATACATTTTTGACTTAAGTATTTTATTTTATCTGTTTTTAATTAGTAATTACTTTTAATGGAGTAGAGAAGGGAAGAATACATGTAATTTGAAAATGTCACTGATAAAATTTCTTCTGTTTCATTCCTGTAATAATGATTATAAGCATAATTAGGGTAATAAGATTATGAACTAGTATTAAATTACTCAGCTTAAGTATGGATTTAGAAACATGAAAAGAACAGAACCCTGTTTATGATAAATTACATTTTTCTGATGATTTTAAAATAATTAATTTTAAACAAAGTTACTAAAATCATCTTTTTTAAAGTGATTTCACAAATATTCATACTATTTTATTCCTTTTTTTGTACTATTTTTAGAACACAGTTTTTACCCATGTTCCTATTACTGTTTCTATTATCTAGTTGCTATTGGAATAAATGCTTCATAAATACTTACCTGCTGTAGTTGAAATTGTACTCAACTATACTTATCTCTCTGGCTTCAGACTCTGCTAGAAGACACTTATAATTCTCCATTACTTTGAAAGCAAGCTCTTAATATTCCTCTAAGTCAAGTTGTGAAAAGGAGAAAGTGCAGAAAGGGTTCCACAGGGACACATTATTTTACTTGCCTCTTCCCTTTCCCAAGTAATCAAAGGAAAAAACTGATCTAGAAGCGGCATTAGTAGTCTTCATAACATGAGATTAGAGGAAACACCACAGCTAGAACTCTGATTTCTTTCCTTGGATACTTGAGAGGTCCTGCAATAGGAGGCAAAGCTTATAGGTCAAAAGAAGTGCTGAGGTGCTTCAAGAAGCTTAGTACCATATGTTATTCCTAGCCTATGTGTTTTTATCTTTGTTCAAGATATCAACTGACTTTTGATATCATGTGATACATGATTTTACTTAAAGAAGCCTTTTCATATGTGCATTATCATTGGAGCTGAAAGGATGGAGAAGGGTACTAAAATGATAGATCTTATTTTCTCCAAAGCAGTTGTCCGTACATAATTAGCATAAGATGTTTGTGGATAGAATGCTCTTATAGAATGAAATATGCTATCACTAATGTATATTTATGAATGTGTAGATTAATCCTAATTAATGAGGAATTAAATTTTCAATATTTTTCCTGGGAATTATTTCCTAAAGTGACAAATGACACACTCAGAGACAACCAACCTGCACTAAAAGCTCTTAAAATAAATTTTAAATTGGCTTATAGATTCATTTGTAGTTATACTTTTAGGTTGTTAATGCATTTCTAGACATAATTACCGTTTCTTTTTTTTTTAAGATTTTATTTATTTATTCACGAGAGACACACACACAAACAGAGAGAGAGAGAGGCAGAGACACAGGCAAAGGGAGAAGCAGGCTTCATGCAGGGAGCCTGATGTGGGACTCGATCCTAGGTCTCCAGGATCACACCCTGGGCTGAAGGCGGCGCTGAACTGCTGAGTCACCAGGGCTGCTCTAATTACCATTTCTGTATAAAACTTAAATTCAGTACGTTTTATGTATACTTTCTTCACCATTAAAGTATGTTTGATGAAATTTATAATATAAGAATAGATGTGTTTTATGTTAATGAGTGTGTGAGATTAAATCATTACTTGTTAATAGCTATCTGAAAAACAAGTAAAGATAAGCATGACAATTTTGTAGATAAAAGAAATCTTACTGCTATATTTATTTAAAGAAAGAATCATTTGATTTTGAGAAGTAACAAGTGAACAAATAGGCTTTGTGTATATAGTTCTATATGACATATTAGGGAAGAAGAGAAATGTATATATAGCATGACATATGCAAGAAAAAATTCTAAATACTTCAAGATACATATTATTTAATAATACATATTACTGAGATAGTTTTTAAAATAATTTAAAAATGTAATCTCCAAATTAAAGAAAAGCTTTTTTACTGTGCATTTTAATATGCCTTGAGTGAAGAGTAATTCTTGTTTCTCATTATGCACCCTCTCAAAAAAATTGCATTTTAGAAAGATGTCCCACAGTGTTATGCCAAATCTCAGCATTTACTCTAACATGTCCGTATTATCTAATTAGCATTGTTAACGCATAACTACCAAAAGCACAACTAATTTGAATGGCCTGGGACCTAATACCAGATGCAATAAGTTAGTGAAGAGATTCCAAGGTGACTTAGTAGCAATTATATTTCTAAATGTCAGAATAACCAATGTTAACATGCTGATTTTAGAACCAGATGTCCCATTATTTCTTACATGATTTTCCTGAGAAACCAGAAGCTAGAATTGAGAAATATTAACGGAAAATTACTAATAATCCTTATAGTACTCTACATGATGTTATTACTTTTATAATTCTTCCTTTTTCTGGGACCTAGGTGGATCAGCTGGTTAAACATCCAACTCTTGATTTCAGCTCGGGTCGTGATCTCAGGAACATGAGATTAAGCCCCACATTGGGCTTCCAGCTCAATGCAGAGTCTGCTTGAGATTCTCTCTTTCCCTATGCCCCTACCTCCCCCCCCAAATAAATAAATAAATAAATAAAAATATATTTATATTTATATTTATATTTATATTTATATTTATATTTATTTATAAGGACCTAAAGAAACACTGTCTGGAAATTTCAGACGTTTTCTATGCCTCATTGGTCAAATATATTTTAGTGATTTTATATAAATAAATAAATAAGTATTAAAGAAACAAAGACTAAATATATTGCCTATGTTCTTATTACACAGGAAACATTGAAATAAAATGTGAATATGAGTAAATGTCATTAGGGAACATTAGGCTGCTGATAAAAATGACTGAGCAAGATCCTTGTTACCCATTTGCATCATTTCTATAAGTGATGCAATGACAAAAGAATAAACTTGGACTGAGTCTCTCTCATAAGGTTTTTCAGTTTTAAGGTCATGCCCACCCCCTTCTTGAACAACATAAAACACACAGGTGCCTTAAATAATTAAGGCCTTTAGATTTAGACACTAGATCTTCTACAGCAAGTGAGTTTATTTCATTTATATTCATCAGATGCTGTTGTGGCAGACAGAGTTCATGACAAAAGAGATCATTTAACATTAATGCTTAACATTGTGCATATGGGGGATTGTATGTTCAATCCTGGTCTTTCAGTACAAAAATGCATGCCAATTTTGGCATGACAATTTGTGACGGTACCAAAAAGTAGAGTAACTGTTTATTGAATAGTTTCATTCTATGAAATGCATTTGATTGATGTTTTTCTTCCTTCTCAAGAGGCGTAAGAATCAGAAAGAGAAAAAGAAAAATAGAACGGTGAAGGAAGGGAGAAGGGATTGCGGAGGAGACAGCAAAGATTGCACCCAATAGATAGTTGTTGCAAATCAAGAGCCACCACTTTCTATACCCTCAAAGGGGCTCATGTTTAAAAATATCATCAATCACAATAAAGGAACAAAAGACAGTCATTGCCCTCCCCCACCCTGCCCCCATGGAAATTTCAGTTTAAATTACTGATTTGTTAGAATATTCTAACCCAGCTAGGACTGAGTCAAAATGTCAAAATGTCAAAGTACAGCTAGGACTGAGTCAAAAAAGTCAAAATGCCAACCCCAGTCAAGGTAGAAAAGTTAATGTCTGTGAACGTCCGCTGACGAGAACTGATGGGCAGCTGTCACATGCCCCAGAACTGGTCGGATTATCTAGTCATCTCTCAGGATAATCCACAATGCCAGATTTGTTAATCCCTGTAATTGGTAAAGATTATCTGAAAACAGGAAAAGGAGAGCCAGATCCAGGTTACGAATTATATTTTCTGGCTCAGCGTACTTATTAGGAGAAATGTGTTGAGTAGTTAACAATATTGTACTTAATTTTAAAACTTAAGGATAAGGAAGCAACTGTCCTGTGCCAACATCATCTAGTTTATAAAGGCCGCTGACAGAGTTTCGCTTAAATTGCTGTTTGCTTGGTGAACCTCAGCTTCTCCTCCTTCAACTTCCCAAATAAATCTTATCCCTTTAGAGTCAATTTATGTTTCCCAGCATAATGATGCATTTTACCCATTCAGCTCTGCTAGCGCTCTCCGAAGCCAGCCAGCAATGATCTCACCTCACCTACAATATAAATCTATCAGTGAATAAACAACATCATTTTTATTTCAATGCCGATGACACACTACATGTCGATTTGGCAGTTAAATAATTTATCCCTCTTTTGGGTGCAATCTGCCAGGCTTATTATAACTCTACTTCTGATATTCATTTCATGTTTAATAGTTCTTTGCCTCATGAGGATGCTTGTCAATCAATTAAATTGAAATGTCATTCTGACCTTTTATTGGAAACAATTTATTCTTTTTTTTTTCATTTCATCACAAGCTTTTTTTCCATTTTATTCAAACTAAAAGCCTTAATGACTAGTATTCAGAAACTTTATACTAATTAACCTTATAAAACGACATGCTCATCAACATTACTGACACTTTATCTTTGCAGAGGTTATCCAGTTGAGTCTGCCTGAAGATCAGAAACTGAGCATCACAGCGGCAACTGTGGGACAAAGTGCTGTCCTGAGCTGTGCCATTCAGGGGGCACTGAGACCCCCCATCATCTGGAAAAGGAACAATATTATTCTAAATAATTTAGATCTGGAAGACATCAATGTGAGTACATCAACAGATGTTGCTTTCTGATTTGCCTATTTCACATGATGGGCTCCTGACTTGGTGAAACCTGAGGAGCTTAATGAATGTTGGATGAAGAGTAGGAGAGAATATTGGAGCACTGTGTGCTCGATAGGTCGTTTGAAATGATCCAAATCACTGGTGTAGGTATGGCGATGGAGCACTGTGCTAGTGGGATCCGAGTAGCTTAAACCAATGCTGTCTGACTGTCAGAATTTCTACAGTTACCAACAATCAAGCCTTACGTATTTGCAGGTGTGGTTGAGCAACAGCCTATAGCTTGTGAGGTGTTAGATGGGGGTAAAGGCAGTCTTTGCTTCAAACACTTTATAAGGTATTAAAAATAATGAATATTAATCAAGCAATAAATGATTTATTTTCCTAGAATGAAATGGGAATAAATTTCTCTACTCAGGTTCACTCTTAGAGATTCAGACTCTCATTTGAAACCAGTGTCAAAGAGTACGGCTTTGAAAAGGAAACAAACAGGTTATTATCTGTTCCTTCTGTGCTGTGTGATTCGAGTTGAGGGTTAAAAAGTATATATCATCCTAGATGATGAAAAGAGCTAAAGCTCGTTTGTTATGGGATGCCCATGGAAATGACATAGGACAATCCGTTGTCTTAGTGATTTGGGAATTTATGTTCTCTATACATATAAATTTTCATTTTTTTATTATTGTTGTTCAGAAAAGCCAGCACCTATTTGCTCATTCTTTGTTGCTTCCTAAAGAACCCCTAAAACACAGATCCAAGAGAGTCATTCCTATGTATTACATCTTACTAATATTCTTGTTTCATGTCCTCAAATGATTCAAAACATAAGCTTTCCAATTTTAATTTTTTAATTTAACATTTTTGCCTAAATTTGCTTACATCGAAATTTCTTCAGAGAGTAAATGGAGTATGATATTTAATTCTTATGATATCAAGAACACTGTGCATTAGAATAGCTATCATCTCAGCAGCATATAAGAATCTTTGAGAGATACAGCCTTAGATAAAGCCACCTTGGGCTTGCTTATATGTTGTTACGTCTACATTTTATCTTTTTCTATCTTCGTTCCTACTATCAAGTTTTCCACTGTGATATCCAGAGGCCCATGTATTCTATGGTGCTGTGGTTTGAATACCTCAAAAATCTCATTTGAGTTGTTTCAATAAGGAAGTATATGTTATGAGTAATATTCTGTGGAAAAATTGTAAAAAATGAGCTCATTCTTGTGCATGTATCTTGCAAATTATTTTGTTTACTTCCTAACTTCTGATTCTGTTCTAGAAACTTGAAATTTCTAAGAAAATTATTATAGGTAAGTTAGGTGTCCAAAAAATTTGTAAGTATTAGATAAATTCTGGCATCAGTAAATTGATTTTTATTGGATAAAGTTACTTTGACTACATGCACAGAACAGATACATTTTGAGAATTTTAAAAACATCTTTAAGATTTAGAAAGTTTCCATTTCATTACAAGTCATAGTTAAATAAGTTGGATAAACATTCATAACCCATAATGTACATATTACAAGCTACCAGCCTTCCAAACAAAACTGCAGAGATATTTTTGAAAGGGATATTTATTAAATTTCCCAATATATACGGTGTTTACATTTAAATGCCTTTACCAAGTAACTAAAGTGTGAAATAAACAGTTTAGTTTAGTAAAATATTACTTACCGTGTTTTGTTTTATACTTATTCCTGCTTGAAGTCTGCTATAATATTCATCATGTAAATAAACTATTTATCGGTATCTATCCATCTATATATAGAGTTTATTAGTTAATAAACTAACCATATAATTTTTATATATAACTGCATTAAATATATTAAATGATTATATAATCAACCATATGTTATAGTATATATATTATTACATTTGTTATATAATAACCTAGTATTAACTACATAATATATATATATATATATTCGGAGAAGGAGAGAGTCAGTACTGTCTCTAGTGAACATCTTATGTGTCATCTAATTATTCAACATCTTTTGAACAACCCTACAAATATTTTGGCAGTGCTTTGGTTCTTTGCTTTTCCAAGCCAGAAACTTAGTTACCTTAATTAGCCTTCTTCACAGTTAGGGAGCAGATATGTGAATAAGGCTGCAACAAAGACACTGCTGAACAAGGTGTCATTTTGTAGCAAGAACAGGGAATTGCAGGTGCTTTAGAGAATTCCCTCTCCCCTCCCTCCTACCTGGTGAGTGCTGTGGCAGCAGATCCTACTTGCAAGGACGTCAGTGATAAAAATTCTAGAGTTGGTCCGTGTTCAGCTTCAGTTGGATCTTCATGGGTCAGTCTCAACATGAGGCCTGTGCTTTTTTTCCCTGGCTTTTCATTCCCTAAGGATGACACTCAGTTCTGGATATCTTATGACTTTCTTAATAGCTTCCTTAAATGGCATCCCTGCTTAAAACTAGTTGGAATGGGTTCTATTATTTGTCCCAAGAATGTTGTCTAAATAATTTTATATTAAATTATTATTAAATTAAATTATTAAATTATTCTAACATATTAATAAATTAAGAGACATCTACAATTGTATCTTCTTAAAATGTACGTTTCATCATTAGATATAGATTTTGGATGTCTTGAAAGATCTAGATGACCTTACTCTTATAAAATACATCCTTTGTTTATAAGCAGAGAACTTTCAAAACTTCCAGATATGAGTCAATGTTATACCCAATCAGTATATATTTATTCCCACAAAAGTGAGCTTAATTCCCATTAAATTATGTAAGGTTAAAATCGTAAGTGCTTTTTCTGTCAAAAGAAATTGATGACAATTTTCAATATTATTTCTGATTCTTTAATATTTATTAGGTAGGATTTAATACATATTTACTTGGGCAATATATAAATTCTTTCTGACTACAAAAGATTACAATAATATAGATATATTTTTAAAAGCTTAATAATGGCTCCTTTTTTATATCCACTAATTCCCATTCTTAAGCAGAAGAAATCCTGTGAGTACATTTTTAATTTCCCTTCCATGCATTGCATCTATAATTTTATTTATTTAGTAGGATAGATTCATATTAATTCTCATTATGTCACTATTTTATTATCTTATTAGCCCTAAAGACAACTCCATGAAGCAGGGAATTTTTTGGGGGTGGTGGTGCAGGAAATCTTACCCTCATTTACATTTGTGGGGATTTATGCCAAGACAGTTATTCACCCAAGGTTGTTGAGCTAATAAGTGGTACAGTTGGTATGTTTATTTTTTTTTTAAGATTTTATTTATTTATTCATGAAAGATGCAGAGAGAGAGACAGAGACAGAGACATAAGCAGAGAGAGAAGCAGGCTCCCTGCAGGGAGCCTGATGTGGGACTGGATCCCACGACCCTGGAAACACTCTCTGAGCCAAAGGCAGATGCTCAACCACTGAGCCACCCAGTCATCCCCCAGTCAGAATGTTTATATACATTATTGAATCTCATTCTTGAACTTAACCACTGTATGGAAGTGGGATGGTCTGTCATTTTCTGCTACCCTTTGCAAAATGTATCCCAAATAATTTGGCCCCAAATAATTACTAATAGGTTTTATATTCTCTGTTATTATGGGTGGGACTAATTGATATCCACTTGATGTTAGAAGCCTTTCATTTGGCTTGTCTTCTGTCTTGCACCAAGTGAATAAAAGAGCCCTACTCAATTACTGGAGGCAGTGACAAGGATGATTTGCAAAATGGGCTGGTTTCTAATTAACATATAGTCTCTTGGGACTGATGTGTCCTCAAGGTATTTAACCTGCTTATGCCCAGCTTCTTTATATGCAAATTGAAGATAATAGTAGAATGAACTCATTTTTGCATGAGAAGTAATGAGATAAAGCATTTTAAAATGGGTAACACTCTATGAGTCATATTGTAAATGTTCAGTTAAGCTAGGCTCTTTGCTTTTTCTTCTCTCTTGTCCTCCTCCTCCTGACGCTTCCTCCTGCTTCTTTCTCTTTCTCCTAATATATGTTTCAACAGCACAGAAACACTCAACCTGCCTAGAACAACAGGAATTCAATGTTAGAACACATGTGGTAATAAAAGAGTTTAGGGACAACAGAAAAGGCCCTCACCAGATTTGTAAGTTATGGTCACCTAAGCTGGAAGATTTTTTTTTTTTTTTTCTATTCAATGCAGCTTTAGGAACAATGCTGACTTAATTTTCTATTAGCAATCTTGTATTAATCTCTGCTCTAAAGATATGCTATTAAATTCACTCAGCTACTATATATTCATATATTTTCCTTTCTATATGTGTCCTCAATCCTCTTTCTGCCTAAATTCCTGCAATAGAGAATTGGTTTACTTTCATCGTTCTATTTATAGTGGAAGTTGGCACACATACTACAATTCTGGTATTATTGTCATGTTGGTCTAATGAGCTATGACCAGGGGATGCAGATGAGCAGCAATGAGGTTTAGAGCATGACTCTCCTGTTGACCTTACTTCTCCTTCTCTCAAGCTGGTTCCTAGATTCCAGTCCTAGTTTTGCCACTTATTTGCTATGCAATCTCAATGGATTGATTGAACCACTTTAAGTTGCAGTCTCTTCATCTATGAAAGGAGGGATTGTCATAAAATTCAATGACACATACCAAGTTGAAGATAAAATATAATTTATTTATTTTATCACTATTATTGATATGGCATTGTTGGTCATGCTTAATAACAAGCATAAAGCCCTATGAAAACACTATTTTGAAACAACTTGCTTTAATTTATATTATGACTTTCAACAACTTTAAAGGTAGACTTGCTAATTAAAATGCAAAACTCATAGAAACATTTGAATTTCAGATATACAATAAATATTTTTTTTTCACAATAAGTATGTACCAAATGTTGCATGGTATATACTTACACAAGAATCATTCTTATCTGTCTGAAATTCGACTGTAATTAGGTGCTGCATTTTATTTGCTATGTCTGGCATTCTCTTTACATGAAACTCAAATTGTCTTAAATACTGCATAAAGCTTTTCTTATAAATGATACTATGGCTTACGTCACTGATACTAAGTGTTTGAACTGTTGAAAGTGAATTTAATACATTTGCTTTGTAGATATTATTTTTCCATCTTTGCATTTATTCTGTGATTTTTGTTTCTTTTACATCTATCTAACCTGTTAGTAATTGTGTCTCACACTAAGAAGAGACTAGGAAAAATAGTGGATTAAATGCATGGGAGTTTATTCTTTCATAAAATCCCCCTTCCATAGCTGGCATGATTGCTCCATGAAGCATCAGGACCTCCATCTTCTATCTTCTTTCTGACATTCCAAGAGTATGACTTTTATCTTAAAGGTCATCTCAGGGATCAAGAGGGCTGTTGGAGCTCCAGCCACTGATCTATATTCCAGCATTCTATAGTCCAGGCTCACAGCAGTACAAAGCAAGTAAAAGATAAAAGATCTTTTTCCTGGAAGTCCCGCATCTGTTTATGGGTCAGTGATGAGCAATAACAGCAATAACTGTACCAAGGAGACTGGTAAATACCATCGTTTAGCCAGGCATACAGCTCTTCTGTTACCGAAGAGGAACAGGAGAGCAATCTCTACTCCTCTATCTATGGCCGTCTAAGAGGATGGAAGATGTTCTAACTTTTTTCTTTATACTTTTGTTTTGTTTTGTTTTTCGGCATTCATCAAATGTGATTATCCATCTGAATTCAAATCTGAGCAGCTCTGCTCACCAACTTTGTTCCTTTGGTAGTTTCATCAGGCTTCAATTTACCTCTTTGATTGTTTTATTTGGCTTTTACAGGCTTCTCCTTAAATATTCTACTAAGTTTTATTTATTTATTTTGTATTCAGTCTGATGATTTTTTCCCTGATCATTCTGAAGATGGTTCTATCCCTACAGCTTATTTGAAACAATTCTCACCATGTAGAGTTAACATCCATTTAAAGCAAAGCGTTCCATTGAAAAATGATACATCACTCACGGAAAGTAAACCAATTGAAATAATCACTTTAATTCAAATCAGAATCCAATTGCGTGTATGGCAGCTTGCGTATTAGTTTTTGTTTATTTAATGCTCAATTTCCTAGTACATAGCTGCCAAAACTAACAGTGGGAGATAACATAGCACAGCATAGTAATAAGATTTTATCAAAATTAAAAATTGTAATACAATTTTATTTTATTTTTAAAGATTTTATTTATTCATGACAGACAGAGAGAGAGAGAGAGAGAGAGAGAGGCAGAGGGAGCCCGATGTGGGACTTGATCCCAGGACGCTGGGATCACACCCTGAACCAAAGGCAGACTCTCAACCCCTGAGCCACCCAGGCACCCCATAAAATTTTATTTTATTGTTAATTTTATTTTAGTATGTCCAGATTTTTAAAGGCATTAAATGCTTAATATAGGATACTATACCATATTCTGATGAAAAATAAAATGTTTCAGAATATGTTACTAAACTTCAAATTTAGAAGTAAAATCCCCAAGTCATACTTAGCTCCCAGAGACTAAAAGAAATTATTTTTAGTAGAAGAGAATTCTGACTCTGTTATTCAGTTTTAATACTTACAGCAGTGTGAAGATATAACTTTTTCCCTTAAGCCTATGAATTTTAGAGATCTCATACAAACAAAAGGGGTATTTTTACCCTTTAGGCTATTCATTGATAACAGAACCCAAAGTATGTATCACCAATAAAAACAATTTAATTAGCAAGTTTTCATTTTAACTTTTTAGAAACCTATATTTTTGTATTTTAATATGGAACATATTAGAGTATAACATCAACACTAGTTATTAAAAAGGAAGTTATTGACTTTTTTCTTCTCTAGACTATAAACAATCCATTTCTTATTTCTCCTTAAGTAAAAATGTAGACATTTAATGTTTGTAGTATAATACATCATTCACCATGGAATTTTTGTCTGTAATTTATTTTGAATAAAAGCCTGAGGCCATTGTGACTTAAAATCCAAGGGGAATTAGAAAATATTTATCATTTGAAATCTTCCAAGCCAAAGAAAGCTAGGAATATTGGCCAGGCTAAAGATGTTGGATTTCTTCCACAAATGGCAAACACGCAACATACATTCATTTTCCACCTATATAGGTGTTTAATTGGTGAAATTACACATGATCATAAACATTGCCTAAGAAAATACTTCATTAAAGTGAATTTTATTCTAAATTACATTGTTCTGCTAATATTCTGGAACACTGCATAGTACTATTCATTTCTTCAGAAAGTATTAAAATCAAAAATTTAAAAATATTTTTAAATGCCTTTGGCCTTATTCCTTAGGAACTTATTCTTGCAAATAACAATTTGAAAATATTCATGTGTGGATAGGTGAATGAAATACTCACATGCTAATTTGTTGAGTACCTGGTAATGTATGTTATTTTTTTTAGTTTTAAAATTTCAGGTACAGTTTCAAAGTTATGATGGATCTTGTTATTTTAATAAGTTTATGAAGAATATTACTATGGAAACATGACTTTACTATGACATTCTTTTTTTATAAAAACTGTTGCTAAATATCAATATAGATTATTAAATTGATGAAACATTTTTCTCTTTTTTTCATTATGTCTCTGAACTCATGGCTTCAACTACTGTATTTAAGCTAATACATTCTAAGTTATAATTCTATTTAAATTTTCTCTTCTTTCTTTTTTTTTTTTTTTTTTTCATTTTAATGTGTGAAATCTGATGTAGGAAAGATGAGTTTCAGAGCCAAGGACCCAGAAAGAATTCTCAGACGTCTTTGGTGCAAAAAGATGATTTTATTAAAGCCTGGGGACTGGACCTCTGGGCAAAGAGTTGCACAGGGGTCATGAGGTGTGGCCCATTATCTCCTTTAACTTGGGAGGAGGTTAGGCATAGTGTAAGTCTCTAAAGAATTTTGGAAGCAGGATTTCCAGGACCTTGATGTGGCTAGCTATTGTTGGGGAAAGGTCATTTATCACTGTCTAATAAAACTTGAGTCATGCGACCTTTCAGATGTATATCTATGGGCCATGTGCTTGGGGGATGATTGCCAGTATATATCTTGGGGGCTAGAGACAAAGGATATTTCCAAAGGAATTTTTTATATATTAAATAGAATTAACGGGGTCCTGGGGATTGGGCTAAGATTGCTCTCTTGCCCTCAGTGAAGTAGTAACATGGAGGCAGCCGAGTTCCTAGAGGAACATCACTCTGTGAGTTTCAAGTACTTGTCAATGGGCTGTAGATAGTAAGGAAATTTTTCTTTTGCCTTTGTTCCACATCAAAATCCAAACCAACTATCTTTATCCCCAAATCTGCAACATTTGTAGTGTTTCCTATTCCATGTAAACGTAGCCAGAAAACTGAATCCTGCTAATGTTCTCTCTCAATTTGTCCCTCAAATCTAATGTTACAAAACTTGTGAATTTAACTTTTTTTTTTAATTTTTCTTAAATCTCTTCCATCATCTCATAGTTTCAGCTCTTATCATTTCTCACCTTCAAACTTGATCCTTTCCTACCAAGACTGCCCCTCCAGCTTAAACCTACACTTCATATTACAGGCAGACAGATCGACATAAAATTTATATTTAGTCATTTTGCATTCCTCTTCAAAACCCTTTAATGGCTGCTTGTAGCTTGCATGAAGAAAAGAAAAAGATTCAAATTATTTAGCTTATTCTGGAAGGCTATTTTTCTTATTAATTCCTCATACTATTCATACATATTCATTCTTTCCTACAAACCTCCAAAACACTAACACTTTCTGACTATTAAGCTGTGCTATTATTTCCATTCTCAAACACATCTCTCTACCGGAAAATCTTCCCTTGTCTTTTTAATTTACCTAAATCCAGTGCACTTTTTACAAACAAATAAATATTTCTTAACCCTAAATTTGACTCGTTTTAAAGTTCGTTGTCTAGTAATCATCATACGTGTTGCATCATAATAAAACTATTAACATTCTTGATTTTTTTCTCTAGATTAGAACTGGGAGCTGAAGGACCTTTACATATTCAACCTTGGGATATGAGTTTAGTACTGTACTGACGCATAGGAGATGATAAAATTAAATGCGCAAATGACCAATGACATGGTGATATTTCTAATATTCACAATTATGCATTATTGAGTTTATTTGTATAGTGTAACATCTTGCTAGAGACTTTACTTACTGTAGTCACATGCAGGGTTATCAATCAACCTATGTTTATTAGCAGTCAATCATTGAAGCCTAACAGAGTTCAATAATTTCTGGATTCCATTTCTTTAATAACATTTCTCATTAAGCATATTGATTTTTTTACTGCAGTTTCAATTTAATCTCCTATCATATGCAATAAGGGGGGGAGAAAAAGATGAGGGGCAACACATATTTGATCATTGTTTAGTCTTTATATATTCAACGAATATTGATTAAACTGGTACACTTTTCAGGCATTCAGTTAAATGCTGAGGATATACCTGTAAGAGACATCAATTCCAGTCTTCAAAATCTCACAGATTGAAGGAATCAAAAAAGAACATAACTGCATTACATTTAACAATGCAGTATGAAAGCTTCATAAATACAGATCTTCCTCAACTAATGATGGGGTTACATCCCAATAAACCCATTGTAAGTTGAAAATACCTTAAGTGGAAGATGGATTTAATACATATAACCTACTGAGCAGCTTAACTTAGCCCAGCCTACTGTAATGTGCTCCGAACACTTACAGTAGACTACAGATAGGCAAATTCATCTAACATAAAGCTTATTTGAAAATAAAGTGGTGAACTTCCACTGTAACTTAATGAATATGGCACTGAAAGTGAAAAACAAAATGACTGTATGGGTACAGAATGAGTTTTAAGTATATGGATTTGTCCTCATGATCCCATGCTTGATTGGGAGCTCTGGCCCACTGCTGCTGCTCAGCATTGCCAGGGAGTATTAGTACCACACAGTGCTAGCCCAGGAACATATATCAAAATTAAAATTCGAAGTACACGGTCTACAAATTTGTATAGTTTTCACACCATGGTAAAGTTGAAAAATCGTAAGTTTGTGGCTATCTATATATATTTGTTTCTTTTATATGCAAATATATAAAGAATAGAAAAAGTCAAATTTAAGTTGCAGAGTCACAGAAGATGTCTAAGAATATGTTAGTTTTGCAGTGGAGTCGAGAGCTAAATGGAGGAGTGGTAGGCTTTTCTTAGGAAAAAGTACAGGAGGCTTGAGATAGCATGGTGTATTTAATAGAGTGCAAGTCCCTTGTTATGTACAAGAGTAAGCAAAGACAATAGATTAATAAAGGGCTTCAAATTATTAATGTATTGATAAAAGGTTTGAATAATTAAATAAACCCAAGTTTTTGCATTTGATTATAAAGGTGTACATTTATGTTTATAACATATAACAAAATGATAAAAATGGTTGGATACTTAGTATTTGCTAAGCATTGACATTTTCAATTTTTTAAAAAATAGATTAACTTATTTCTCAGCATAAGGGAAACCTGCATACTTATACCCATACACAAGATGATGTTTAACTTGATTTTTAGCTGCATAATTTCAATAATAATTTGGTTTTCTTTACAGTTTATCTTTCTCCATGCAACTTGGTCGATATTTGCAGATAGAACTGTAAACAAATAATACATCTACAAAGTTTTAAGCAACTTTTCAGTTTTGTATCAAAGGAGAATAGTGAGCACCACTTAAAATATATATAACTTATGCCAATTGGTCTTACAGACCTCCTAAAGTACATACTATTCATTTCACAGTAGACTTTTCATTGCCCTCTAATTATAGCTAACTTCTTCCTAACCTTTATATAACGCCCAGTTTGTAGGAGCTATCTATTGCTACACATTTTTAAAAAACTGAGGGAAAATTCTAGGTATAATTGCTTCACAGCCACCAACAATCATAGGGTTCAAAATCAAAATCTTCATGTATAATTTAAGGCATAATAGGTGGAGATTGTTTAATATAGAAAGACAACATGGCTTTAACAGTAACTGTTGATTCTTATTTTCTTTATCTTTCTCCTTTTGTGCAAGAACACATAAGATTACATAATATAAAATAAAAAATAGTATCATAGATATCTGTGTCTTCTAACAGTATTCATGTATGCTATCAACATTATCCTTCTGAGTACTCAATGTTTTAGAGAGGGAAAGTTAAGGAGACTATTGGAAGTGATTAATCAAAAAGAAAAGAAATTGTAAAATCTAATTTTGTTGTTCCTTCAAAGATGAATTATTTTATTTCTGTTCAATTAGCAGGATTTTGGCAGAGGTTAGAAATGTATCATATATTTTCTTCCTAACAGTAAAATAAGTAAATAGTAAAAACACTATTAAATTAAGACAAAGATGTAAAAACACTTCTAAAAAAGAACACTGAAATGAATTTTTTCTTGATCACTCAAGTAATTAGATGCAGAGGTATGTGAAATCAGTTATGTTAGTGAAGTACATTAATTGGCAATTGCTTAAAAATTTTGTTTTTCCTACTTAAAATGAATTATATTTATGATAGATAACTCTAGTAAATGCTCTTAAATTTATATAACCAATGTTCAAATATATCTATATTAACATTATTATGATTTGTAAGACCTTCTTCCAATGGCAAAAATCCATTGTGATTTTACTTTTGTCTAAAAATTAACTAGCTGTTGTCCCAAAGGCAGATATTAATTCCTCCCTTATTAATTTCTATTCTACTGTGGCATATGTAAGTCTATTGATTTAGCTTGAATGTGCTCTTTTGGCAATTTATCAAAAATGTTTACAGAGTCAACAAATATGTATGAGTTAACATCATCTTTTATGATGTCTTTTATGATTCTAGAGTTTATAGATGTAAGATTTACTTTAATTTATGGCAAGAAATATTGGCATAAAAATAAAGACAATCTTCAGTGTATGAGGTGAACAAGGACAATTTAATTTTTAGACAGAACCTGGGCTAAACATGGTTGCAATATGTTATGATGTTATTTCATATTTTGGGTAGGAGAAACCAACTAGAGGGTCATCTTCTGCCTAATGCTTTAGAGTCAATTGCTTGGGACACTGTATGTTACAAAGATAAGTGATAATGAGATATTTTTCAAGATGTCATTGAACTATGGAGTAATATTCCCACCCAAGGATTATTCAATTCACTAGGGATGTACATTTGTCCATTAACTACTTATTAGGGCACAGACTCTGTGAATATGCATGTTAAGTTTTATTATATGTTGTCCAAAAGAGATGCAAATGATTTCTATTCTATGGAAAAGATAACTCCAAAATAATCATTAACCAATTTTGTGTTAAACATCTCAAATTTATATGTGTATGCCTTTCACAAATTATATAAACATCTGCTCTTCAAATGGACTGCAAGCTATCTTTACCATCTTGCTGGTTCCCTCATTAATGAGATAAATAAAGCTTTGGTTCCTCTTCACTTTATATTTTTATTAGAATTGTGCTTTAACTCTTTTAAAGTTATATTCAACCATGTTGTAAGCTACATGCATCTACAGTTCCTATACACTCCAGCAGGATTATGTTGGTAAAATGTACTTTTCATTTCTAGCAATTTAACCGAATAAAAGAGGGAGCTATTATTTTTACAATTTAGTGATAAAATTCTGTCTTAGAAACAGTTTTTTTTTTTTTTTTTTGGTGAAGTGGGTGGAAGGAACTTAATTGCCTCTGCTGTATTAAGACATTTAGAGACTTCAACATAATCCCTGGCCCAAGAGAGAGATGCACCCATGAAACACTGAAGTTATTGCTCTGTCAGTTCCTTGGTAATTAAATGTCGGCAAGGCATGAAATCTCTCTAAATCACAGTCTTTGTATTTCTAAAGAAAATAAAAGCTATTCCAGCAACTTACCGTACAGATTTGTGAAAAATTATATTAAATGAAATATACGTCTTTAAACTAACACAAGAAATAGTAAAAATTTAATAAGGTCTAGTTCTCTTCCCCTTACAGAAACATTTACCCATTCCTTTTGTCCTCACTTTAATTCTTGTTCATTTGTTAATAAGATCTTATCCTATTAATGTGAATATTTTATTAATCAAAGAACTGAAAAATCAACTTTGAAATAAATTAGAAGTATATATAACACTAATGAATGTTTCATAAGAAAATGTAATATTCACCTTCTAACTGAAAAACACAAAATTAATTGTCAAGAAAATGTTCTTTCTATTTCAGACTCTTAATATTCCATGAAATATGTTTTCCTTAACACAAATCCATAGAGTAGAATATACAAATTACAGTCTGGTGAAGAATACCCAAAAGAGTACAATTACATTAACAGAAAGATATAGTCTGTCTCGTAATTTACTTAGAAAAAAAATCTCATTAGCTTTTAAATAATAGCAGTTTTCAAGACTTTGAAACAACACCCATGGATCTCTAAATATACTACTGCATCTGTGTTTCATTGAATTTGCTTTCCTCTAAAAAACAACAACAAAAAAAGAAGTTACTCTTGTACAGTGGGATGGTAATCAGAGTGTTGTTCTGACCTGGTCACACACTAAAATAAATCTTATATGAACCAACTAAAACTTCTAAATTGGAGGTAACTTTATTATTTTTATTTATTTATTTAATTTTCTTTGGAGGTAACTTTAAATGAGAAATCAGGATACAGTAATTCAAGAATAAACCAAGACTTAAAGGAAATACCTAAATTCCCGTGTAAATTATATGCTGAAATTTCTTATACAATTTGCTTTAGGGAAACATGGGTGGCTCAGTGGTTGAGCATCTGCCTTTGGCTCAGGTCGTGATTCTGGGGCCCTGGGATCGGGACTCGATCCTGCATCGAGCTTCCTGTGGGAAGCCTGCTTCTCCTTCTACCTATGTCTCTGCCTCTCTCTGTCTCTCTGTGTCTCTCATGAATAAATAAACAAAATTATAGAAAAAAAAGTTCTTGCTTTAATTACCAAGTTTATTCAGGCATCGGTTCAAATTTGAAACTATGCTTCTTAAATGAATAATTAATATATACTTATTTTTTTATTATTGAAGTTGTCTAGTGAAAACACTGTGGTGATTGTGTATGCCTGAGAGGGCTGTGTGGCACTTTGAATAATACTTATATTGTTAAATAAGTGAAATAACATAACGTCAAGTATAGAGAAGTTCAGACTTCTGCCTTGAAGAATTAGGAGGAACAGAATAATTCTAAACAATAACCAGAAACTCCAATTATAAGGACATTTTTATGAAGGTAGAAATGGACACATAATATCTGGGAAGCATAGAACCAACTAACTCCATTGCCATAGTAACTCTTAGTATAAAGATAACAGTGGGGAATGAAATTTTCTTGACTTTAGATCAATACTGAAAGTTGCCTGGGTGCATCAGGTAATATTAATTTGGCCCATAAGGAATTCATTTGCTTAAGTTTTGCTTCTTTGTTTGTTACTGAGCAAATATGGTACAGAAAGGTTGGGGAAAGACAAGATGACATTTTGTGTCAGATTCCTATTAATATAACAGGTATAGATAGCAAGTGAGGGGCCTCTTTCACAAGAGCATATGAAGCAATGTTCTGTCAACAAATGAGGGAAAAAGCAGGAACAAATTAAAATTTTCGGTCCTAGTGACTCTTGTGTAGTACTATTAATACTATATAGTACCTAGTATTATGTAAAATTGAAAGAATCTTCTGAGTTGGTTTCTTGTTGGAATTAGAATACATTTTATATATAAATATAATGACTTTGAAGTCCTCTGTGGACATCCAGTACAAAACATATGTAGTTTGAGGATGCAAGATTTATTGTTCATATTTATAAAAATTTAACCAAGTGTAAATGATTCATGTGTTCAGTCACTGTTACTTACTGCTTTGGAGATCCTTCCAGTTTCCAGTTACAATTATGGTTTTGAGATTGTTGTAATTGAGTTAAGTCTTATCTTAAGACATCCTCTTATATCATCTCTTATACTTATGATGAGAAAGGTATCAATATCCCAGTTTTACAGACAAGAAAGGGTCAATTCAAAGAAGGTAGACAACTTCAAGGCCTGACTTGAGCTGGAGATTGCTGACTGCCTGGTGTTAACAGTAACTGATTGATGGAACAAGCCAAAATGAAAGTAACATCCAAGCCTTTAGTCACTTAGTGTAAAAATATAAGCAAGAGGCTAAATTAGAGAAAGTGCCAAATCTCCCACTGTTTCATTTTTCTCCGTGAAATGGCACCAGTCAAGGGTCAGATGGATCAGCACAGACATGGTGGATTGCTAGCCAAAATGAAAGTAATTGCCTCACGCCCCCAAAAAAAGCTGAACAAAAGAACCCTGCAGTTTCATGGACTCCAGTGGAGGAGGGGAAGGATGGGTAAGGGCTAGGTGTAGCAAAGTACTAAATACTGGGTCCAGAGTAGAAAAATGTGTCTTCGAGTCCCTTCTCCACTCTTCTCCCCATAAAGCATTCTCAGCAGAGGTGCCTGTCACAGGTGCTTCTGATGTAGGTTCTTGATGGAAGGTAACCAAAGGAGGTGCTGGGGCTAGTAATACAAGGGATCCTGGCCAAGGGATCCTGGATTCTTAACTATAACTTTCTATAGTGATGGCAGTGCATTGGCTGCGCTCCGAGTCTGGTGTCAAAAGGCAACTTTCTCTCACAAAGTCTGCCAGACCAAAACCTTTGTAACTGCCTGTGGTCAGACCTGAAAGATCACACATAGATTTTTTGACCAGGAGCCAGACTCCTCAATAATTTTTGCAAAACTTATACGTTAGTTAGCTTGAAAAAAAATCCCGTTTTCTTGTATTCAAGATTGCTCTCCTCATTAAGAGCATTTTTGTAAGTTACCTATAACTTTATTGACGTTTATATAACCTCATAATTTTACAATTCCTTGCTAATAAGAAATGTGTTTGGAAATGTTTGCTGCAACTTGGGATAGGAAACAGAGCGGGAGTAGAGATGTAGATGGCAGTCCCATAGGCCACTTGAAAAATGGTGAAAAGAGGAAGAAAATCCTTGTATGAGACGTATATTAGACAACCATAGCATTCTGCTGCCTGGATGTACCCTAAATGTCACTGTTCTCCAGAAATAAAACAAAGCTATATTTTACTAATGATTCATTGATATCATGTCTTTCTACTTTGTCTAATATGTATCTATATATATGTTGCCTTAGCTCCCTCACTGTATCTTAAGGTCTTTGCTCACTTAGCAGTGCTTCTTAATTCATATTTTATAACCAAAGAAAAACCAAAGTGATATCTTCATAAGAAGTTCCCAATACATACTATTGAGTTGAATATGCTAAGCAGTCAGTAAGACATAGAGCTTTCTTCGTCATTGAGATCAGTGACTTTTTTTTTTTTTTTTTTGGTACACCCAGGTAGCAGAATAACATGGTTGTCCCTTAGTAGTATGAATTTTGACATCCAAAATGAGTAAGTGACAAATTGTAATAAAGGGCTTAAGATTGGCAACGCCAACCTGATAGGAAGTTCAAAGGAATAAATTGCTAATTAGAAATGAAGGTTTCAGATTGAGATGCATTATAAAATTAAAACTTAAATTTCATTGGGATTTAATGTTACCCTTAATGGACTAAAGTGATTTTCAATGTCCTTTTTGGCATCTCTTTGCACATTAAAAGTAATATGGCTGTCATTCATCTTTGGTTAATCTGAGGAAGTAAAATGATTATACTTTGAAATTATGTTTTATATAGTAATTTTTCTTCAGGAATAACTTAAAAAAATGGAGCTGCCATTTGTGTGTTTCCTTTAAGCAGTTTTCATCATTGTGGTCATATTTCTGATTATACTGTAACATTTCTACCTTAAGAAAGCCTTTAGATTCATCAGGTCTCAGTGATATTTTAAGTACAACTTGTTTTTTTTTTTTTAATTTTTATTTATTTATGATAGTCACACACAGAGAGAGAGAGGCAGAGACATAGGCAGAGGGAGAAGCAGGCTCCATGCACCGGGAGCCTGACGTGGGATTCGATCCCGGGTCTCCAGGATCGCGCCCTGGGCCAAAGGCAGGCGCCAAACCGCTGCGCCACCCAGGGATCCCCTTGTTTTTTTTTTTTTTAAACAATTTCCCACAACTAAAATAGTCTCCATAACTCAAAACATAGAGATTATAGATTTTCAAATCCAGTCAGTAAAATAAAAATATGTTAGAAGAATTAACATTTTTGAGTGCCTGTCCCCAGTGCTAACATGTTATATTAAATTGGTTCATTGAATCATGATATTCAAACTCAATAAGGAAAAGTGCTTCTCTCCCCCCATCCCATTTACGTATGAGAAGCTGAGACTAAGAGACTGATTTTACCAAAGTCATACAAAGAGAGCTAGAAGTAAAGCCAGAATTAAAAACCAGGTTTGGTACTTGCTTGGCAGTACATAAAACTAAATTGGAATGATACAGAGAAGATTAGCATGGCCTTGGTGCAAGTATGACACACAATTACACAAAGCTTTTCATAAAAAAAAGAAAAAAAGCTAGATTTATTGTCTCCAAAGTTATATTATTTTTGTCTGTAAGACATATCTAATCTTCCTTGTATATTATATTTGAATTAAAAATGAGTTATTTTGTTATATGTGGCCATTATAAAACTATTCCAAAGTCTATATCTATATAATACCAGTATAAATTCAAAAATTTTATGATAATTTATATTTCAGATGTGAAATTATATGTTTTAGTATCTATAGAATAGATGTGCTATTATTTTAGTCAATTCCATTTAATGCTCCAAAAAATTTGATAAGTTATCATGTGGAAAATTGTCTGATTATACACTATTTATGCCTTTAGTGCTGTAGTAATAGATACAAAAATATGGTGAATTATGAAAAATTAATTCAATATAATTAACCATTGAGATTTCTGAGGGTCAATATTTTGCACAAAGGTGCCTGATAAAAACACACTTCCTAAAATTGTGAAATACTGCTATTAAAAACTAGTAAATAAGGGAAAAAAAGGTTAATTTATTAAGACTAAAATTTGCATGTGATTAAAGAGAACTTTTTGAAGGCTATCATTTCCATATGATGGATATTTCATTCTGCTTTCTCATTAATGAAAAATACTGCATGCTACTGACAGTCATAGCAGAGTTAGGATTGGTGTTTCCCCACTGGGCTCCAACTGCAACAACTTTCATGTTCACCACAACACCTGCTTCTCTGCTTTTTCCAATCTAGACTGCAACAGGTGTCTGCATAGGATTGCAACTTAATTTTGTAGACAGTAAATATGCCAGGGAGGGTGGGGGGATGGGAGAACAGGTGCCTAGGTTAAGGAGTGTACTTGTGATGAGCAATGGGTGTTGTACGAAAGTGTCGAATCACTGTATTGTACATTTGAAACTAATAATACACTGCGTTAACTAACTGGAATGTAAATAACAACGTGGAAAAAATAAAAAATATTAAAAAAAAAGGAAAGAAAAAAGGAAAAAAAACAAAAAAACAAAAAACCCTAATAGATACCCACTGCTATAAATCTGTAGTTCTGTTCATAATATAAAGCAATTTTTAATAAACATCTATATATAAGAATGATAAAACTACATTATAAAACCATCAAATTGGAAGTGCACATAATGTTATATGCTCTCTATTCTCTAAATTATTATATAGAAGATATCCTGAATTTTGGGGTGCCTGGCTGGCTCAGTGGTTGAGCATCTGCCTTTGGCTCAGGTCCCGGGATTGAGTCCCTCATCGGGCTCCTTGCCTGAGCCTGCTTCTTCCCGTGCCTATACCTCTGCCTGTCTCTGTCTCTCATGAATAAATAAATAAAATCCTTTTTTTTTTTTTAAATGATATCCTGAATTTCAATCTTGCAAACAAATTGCATTGCTATAGCTATGTAAATACATACATGACGAGAAAAATTAAAATATCAAAATAAAAGCGCTTATCTCTGGAATTCAGAATTGTAAGTCATTTAGGCTTTAAAAACTTAGCATGAAGTCCTATTAATATAAAAAAGTGGAGAGGATCAAATTTAGTGCAGTCAATTATGGAGTGGAGGTCGGCACTTCAATTTGGCAGAAAGGGAAAATTCAAATATGGATAGAGTTAATGCTGTTGTTCTTTAGTAATTGCTTCAAATGCATTTTCTTAATTAGTAATAACTATCGCATCTCTTATGAAGAAGCATTTATCTTCCCCACTGTCTGTCTCATGTACAATAGTATGTAACCAGTATTGGAAAATTTCACTTTTATACATCCCTCCCTGTAATCTTTCTCATCACTTAAAAATTTCTCTTGCAAGTTTAATTGCCTAAGAGCTTATGTGAATTTAATTAAAGAGAAATAATAAATTTACCATGTATAAGCAAGTCCTTGAGAGTTTTACCATGTCAAATATCTCAAATACGTTAAATTAAAGCTCCCCAAGCAAAGGGTGCAAGATATTCTGCATAAATCTGCTTTTAGAGGTCCCACTTAATGAAGGAAAAACAATAGCCTTGTCTAACAGAAATAAAGAGATATTTATAATTGACCTGAAATATCATATCATGCCAGAAATCAATCGTTTGGGATATGAGATACAATACCCTGATTTTGTCATTTTTCTTTTTTAAAAAAATTATTTTTTCTGTTGTAAACCATGTCACACATACACAAAGAAATGTCCTACTAATAACTGAACCTAAAACTAACTTAAACTATAATCAAAAATTACATGGCTCAATTGGTTAAGTGTTCAACTCTTGGTTTCAGCTCGGTCATTCCTTGGACTTCTAGCTCAGCAAGGAGTTGGCATGAAAGATTCTCTCTCTGCCCCATCCCCAGCTCATGTTCTTTCTCTCTCTAAAAATAAATACATAAATCTTAAAATAAATTACCCCGGAAGTGGTTTTATTGATAACATAACAATTCACTGTAATATTCTGATAAACAGCAACTCCATTTAAACAATATAAAAACTGTAATCATCTTGAACAATCATCATAATATATTTTATAAAGAGTCCAGATACAGTATTTCAGATTTAAATTTTTTTTAAATACATGATCATTTGGTGGTCATTTATTCAATTCCACCAGAATGTTGAAATAAAAATGGAGGGATTGGTATGAGTGTATGTTGGTAAATAGTGATAATTTAAAAAATTAAAAAACAAAATAAAAATTCACCTTCTAGTCATGCTTTTGTCATTTTTGTTAGTGAACCTGAGAATGAGAGAACAATGATCTTCATTAATATAATTTCTAATTGTACCCAATATCTTTTAAAATAAAACATGGGCCAAGAAGTTGAGCCTACTCCTATAGTCTAAGTTACATTCCAGATGTAACATAAAGTACAGCTGTGTGTGTATTTGTGTGTATTTACGTATAATTTTAATCCCCACCACCCCCTTGGGATGCTTGTATTTCTGTTAGCATATCAGGAAACTCTAGAAACAAAGCTAGAAATGGAACTGAGGCTTTCTGCCTCAAAAATCTATTCATAAGTTTAAGAAAGCTATCTGTGAGTGTTGATTTAAGCAATATTTCACATAACTGTCTGAGTTACATGTATTTTCACCTGACACTATTGAAACTTCATAATTTGATCTTAACGCCAGTGAATACTGGCATGGCTCTTTCTTTCCAATTCTGCTTATATTTCTTTTCCTTGACTTATTGCACCTTTTAGAAACTCCAGTACAATGTTGAATGAAAACTATGATAATAGGAATGTTTCTCTTCTTAACAAATCTCAAAAGGTAGCTTTAAGGGTCGACTCTTAAATATGATATTTACTGTAGGTATTCTGAATACCTGTTAGCACATAAATTTTATTTTAAATGTTCTGAAAATGTTATCATTGATGATTCTTCTATATCAAATGTGTTATTTTTTCAGCAGTTATTGAGATTGTCTTATGAATTTTCTCTTTTAATCTTTCACTGTAAGTTGATTTGTATAATATGCACCAACCTTTGTTTCCTGGATAAAGCAAATTGGCATGACTTATTGTTGTGACGAAGGTATCCCTTAACAGATTGAGGAAGTTATCTTCCAGTATTCAGAGAATTTTATCATTAATGAGAGCTAAAAATTGTCCAGTTTTTTCTTCATCCATTAAGATGATAATGCTATTCTGATAATGTAGTAGAATATGCTGTTTAGTAAGGTTTACACTAGCTTTTCATTCTTGGAATAACTTTACTTGGTCATACTGTAGTATCTTTTATATATTATCATTTATTGCTTTCAAGTACTAAAATTTTAATAAATGCTTTTATGCCTATATTTATTTTTTTAAGATTTTATTTATTTATTCATGAGAGACACAGGCAGAGGGAGAAGCAGGCTCCATGCAGGAAGCCCTATGTGGGACTCGATCTGGATCTGGGATCACGCCCTGAGCAAAGGCAGACGCTCAACTGCTGAGCCACCGAGGAGTCCCACATTTTAAAATCTTATATTTTAATTATCATTTAGCTTGAAATATTTTCTAACTTGTGTTTTCTGCGATCTAAAATATATAGTATATACTTGTATGTTATATACAATTTAAGTTATATAAATTTATATTTGTATATATAATATGTATGAAATATTATATATATCATATTTTGTGTACTATATAAATTACTTATGTGTTTATTTTCATCCTAAGGAAACCCTTTTAGCATATTTTTATATAGTAAATAAGCTGGCAATTAATTTCCTATTTTGTGTTTCTGAATGTCTCTACTTCATCATCCATAAATATTATTTTTACTGGATATATAGTTCTGTGCTCACAATTTTATTTTCATTTCCTTTCATAATATGAAGAGGCCATTCTATTATTTCTTGGCCTCTTTTTCTTTTTTTCATGTTCTTTCTAATGAGAATGAAGTGGTCAATCCCATTATTGTTTAATATATGTAGTGTGTCACTCCTCCTGCCCCTCTTGCCTGCTTTGAACATTTTCTCTTTATCTTTTAATTTCACAACTTGACTATAATGTGCCTAGGTACCATTATAATTTACTTTGCATTTATCAAGTTTCAGTTTGTTTAGTTTCATGGAATCATAAGTTGATATTGTCTTCCATATTTGGGGCCAATAAATATTTTTTCTATTCCTATTTCCTCTCTTCTATCCCTTGGTATTAAAAGTACACATATTTTAACATTGATATTTTTTTCATGGGTCTCTAGCACCCTGTTAATTTTTCTTTGATGCCTTTTCTCTTTATTTTTCAAAGAGCATAATTTCTATTTAATTATATTCAAGTTTACTGACACTTCCTTAGGCATTATTGATCTGATGTTGCGTCCATTCAGTGATGGTTAATTATGTAATTTTATTTGTTGACTTTTCAGCTCTAGTTTTTTTATTTGGAGTTTTTATTTTACATATATATGTTTATGATTATATATATTTACATATATATGATTTATTTGAAATTATTTCTCTTGTCATTCCTTATTTTCCTTTGGATGTTTGTTCTTATTTATAATATCCTATGTAAAGTCCTTATTTACTTACTGCTTGAGTTTGGTTATCTTCTTCTATTTGCCTGTCTGATTAATCTTTAGTTGGAGAGTGGACAATAAGAACAATATGTTATAGACTCTCTGGGTTCTTTTTTCATCTTCTGAAGAGGGCTTTTTTTTTCCCCCCTAATAGGCAAATTACTGAATGGACTCAAATTCCAAACTCTGACTTAGGCAGTAGTAAAAAGTTCTACTAAGTTTTCCCTATGCAAGCATAGTTCAAAATGCAAGATATTAAAGGGATTTAGATACGGGAAGAAATAGTTGGTTTGAGAATGCAACTGAAGTATTGGAAACAGAGGATTTAAGAAAAAATACATATTGTAGCACTCCAAGAAAATATATAAAGTTAAAACCAAGGCAGTAATAGAGTAGAAAGTGTTGCATTTTGTTTTGTTTTTAATTTTGCCTACCCAGCATTCCTTTATCTTCTTAGATAACCACCTCACCATGTCTCCATGTCCATGCATTTGGAAGAAATTGACCTAATCCTTAGTTCCAGATGGGGCACACATAACTCAGTCTAATCATCAAAATATGCAGTCAACATCATTTCCAGATTTTGGATGAACTGACTGATTTGTTGAGCTCTTTCCACTCCACTTAGATTTATAAACCTGGGATCACATCCTGAGAAATTATGTTATGGGAGCTATCATGTTGATAGAGTCAGCCTAAAAATGAAAATACCATATTAAAAACCAGAACAGAGGTATAGAAACAACAAAATGCCAGATCTTGATGACTTCCATTGATATCCAGAATCCATTTGTACCCAAAGCTAGAATTTCCAGGTGTTAACCTTGATATCAACAGAATATCTGAGAAAATAGAGGAACAATAATGCAATGAAAATGCCTGAACAACATTGTGATCAAAACAATTAAAAAATAAAGTAGAAATTGTCCCTGGTTAGATCTACACATTTTCTTAACTGGCAGTTGACTATGACTACAAGTAGTAGAAAACTCAAAAGCCAGTGCCTTAAATAAATAAGGATGTGTTTGCCTTTCATAATAGATGTCAAGATTAAGCAGGCTGGAGTTGGAATGATTGATCATCTATGGCTTCAGGAACCAGGCCTCTTCGTCTCTCATTCTGTGCGTTCCTTTTTTTTTTTTTTTTTTTTCTGTGCCTTCCTTTGTGATGGCTGTTGTACATTAGACATCATGTAGGCATTTTAGGCCAATAAACAAAGATAGTGGAGGAGGAAGTGCTAACAAACTTCCTAATCTCTCACTTTGATAACTGAATCTTTGGGCTAATTTTAAACTTTTGCTTCTAGATCAGATAATGTCATTATAGAAAAGGCTCGAACATTGCATAAGCCAATAAATTAGGCCTTTTTAGCATTCTGGAGATGAAGGAGGACATTTTAGAAAAAGAATGACTAAAGGAAATCTGAGATAATATGGTTAAGAAAACTATTTCCTTTGTGGAAATGAAGGAGAGGTTTTTTGTTTGTTTTGTTTTTCCCTAAGAGAAGTAAAAAGGCAAAAATATATGGAGTGGGTCTTAAAATTTGTTATATATTAAAAGCCATCTCTAGGAGATTTTAACTGTGAAGTACTTTCTCCCTGGGCTGGGGATAAAGTAATCTATATTTTTAAACAAGGACTCATTGAGATTCTGATATAAGTGATATGCAGATTGCATTTAAAAAGCAGAAATGTATTTTAAATAAGAAAGAAGAGAAGATACAAGAGCACATACATTTTCTCTATAAATTGGTTAAAAAGTTTCTGTGCCTATCATGATAGTTTCATGAGTGAAGCTTGAGACTTTAGAAAAATCTTTAAAAAATTGTGAACACTGTTAGGGAATTCACAAGATGAATATAGCTTTGGTTAGATTGGTAGTGGCTCGAACCATTCTGGCCTCAGTTTATTTAGCCACATACTGCAGTCTAGTGTCAAATTCCCTAACAACAAAAATCAAAATAATTTAGTCTAAGAGTATTGTCCAACTATAATCATGCAAACTTGATTTCTTAAATATCAGATGACCTATCTTAAAGAAATATAAAACAAATAAGATGGTTATAGCTTTTAAACTTAGACTTGTTTATGCATACTCCTAATGTATACTTTGCCCTGCAAACTACATAAATTTTAAACAGTAATGAATATGTAAAGTGTTCCCTTCTGCAGTACATATACTAAAAGTGGAGTGATAGAGAAGATTAGCATGGCCCCTGTGTAAAGATGATGTAATGAATATGTAGAGAGCTCAATGTGGACTTCACAAATACAACCTTGGGAATTATGCCTTGAAGAATAGATTTAAAAATTGAAAGAAGCAAATTGTAGAAATATTCAGAAATACCAATCTGCATTTATAATATTTATAAAATAATAAGTGAAAAGGAAAATATTGCTTTGGTAGAGTAGCATTTTGTTCTTTTTTTAAAATTTTAAGATTTTATTAGAGAGAGAGAAAGAGAGAGCAGGAGAAGGGGCAGAGAAGGGGAAAATCTCAAGCAGATTCTACACTGACACAGGGCTCAGTCTCATGACCATAAGATCAGGACTTGAGATGAAATCAGAGATCAATTGCCCAACTGACTGAGCCTCCCAGGTACCCTTAGCATTTCTTCTTAATCATAGTTTGAGTACTGAGCTAAGGCAGGGTAGGTCATGTGAAGTCCTTTTCTGCCCTTAACTAAATATGTGAAACAAGGCTGAGATTTGGAGCCTCTTTCTTCATTGTCAAAGGAGGATGATAAACTTTCACACAAGAGGTTAGGTTGGTAAAATGTTTGGAATAGTTCTCTCCACATTTTCTAACAATAAAGTAATAAAATCTGAAGATACAATTAGTAAAAAAAAAAAAAAAAAAAAAAGAAAAAAAAGAAAAGAAAAGAAAAAAGAAAAACAGAAAAGAAAGAGGGAATTTGTTGCTCTTTTAAAATCAGATTACCAGAAGGAGGAGAATATGATTGCTGAGTAGCAGATAGAAACCAAACAATTTTAAAAAATGGCTTAATAAAAATAGTTTTTACCAAAGGAAAGCTAAGTGTACTACATTTTAAAAAATATATTGCCTGATAGCTCAGTAAAAAGTTTATATACAAACAATTATGAAAAAAATGATGATTCTGAAAATAAACTGATAGTTTAAATATAGCAGCACTGAAGAATGGAGAATATTTATACCATTTAGTTATAATGGTTATTTGATCTAATGAGGGTAAATAAATCCCATTGTCACTTATTTTACTATTCCTTACTGTGCTACATGAATTGATCTGCTTACAATGAAAAAATTAATAATGTATTTGTGAGATAACAAAAGTATTGCATGACTCTTTAAATATTTTTCATCTTTAAAGATTTTTATATTTAAAGTGCTAAAAAAATCAGAATCTTTTTACCATAGATATAATTACATTTTTTTTTTTTTTTGTATATAGCTTATGTGCATATGGACTCTTAATTATTCAGGATGCTTTTCTTTTATTTACTTGATCAATTCATCTTTGTTGACTGCTTACGGTTTCTATTATCTCAATGAATCTCTCTAATTGAGGTTCAGTAAGAGATAATAATGGACATCTGATTGCAATCCTACATTTCAGTAGAGGTTCTCTTTTATTGCCATAGTTTTGAGATTGTCAACCATGAGATGCTGATAAATTTGTAGTGATTATGAATATTTAGTTCCTGAGAATAAACTCATTTTAAATATAATGTATTGTATAAAGGATGGAATATAGGAATGATTTGCTACCAGAGTATAGGTAAAAGGTTTATTAATGAAAATAGATTGTTGGAATATAATTATAAAGACAATGTGACAATTTTTGCATTTACCAGAAACTTCATGTGCATGCATCATGCAACATGATATTTTTATTTTTATTAATCAGTGAAGCCAGTTAACTTGTGGAATGAAACTCAAGGGTAGAGAATGGAATCCAAGTCCTTTCCAAGGTTCTGATTTCAAAATTCTTGTTCTTGTCACTCTGCCAAATTACTTCTTTGCTTCAGCTTTAATGAATGCCTATTTCGTGGTGGATAGTATACTAGAAGATTTACTGACCAAACTTTATTTGATCCAATAAATTCAGTTTTACTAACCTAAGTCTATAGATAAGGAAACAGAGATTCAAGGAGCCCAACTTTCTCAGGATCACATAATTGTTAAACATCAGATCATTTCATTCATTCTAGAACGAGACTGGGAAGTTTTTCAGAATCCATACAGAATAATTAAGATTTAATATTGATACTAATTTTATTTATTTGATTTTTATAATTCTAAGGTAAGATATTGTCAAATAAGAATGTCAAATATCACAGAAGAGATTAGGTTTATCTGTTATAAAAACCACGTTGTGAAGTTCCCAGTTTATGGAGTTCAAATAAATTAGAAGCAAGAGTATTTTAAATAACAATTATTGAGTATACGCCCATACCATTTATTTTTTATTTAAGCACTAAGGTATTTTCTTTTTTTAAATATGAAAAGAATTTGAGAATATATTATAATAAACAAGGGTTAAATAATAAAATAAACATAAAAGTGATTTGATTAATTAGTCAATGATATAAGAAATATAAATGAGCTACATTGAGTTCCTGTTTTGCATATTTTGTTTGTTACAATTCAAAGCCTTCACAGAAAATTAATATTTTAAACATGACCTTCAGACTTAATTGTATTTTCTGCATTCTCTATACTTATATTGTTAGTTCACTGACTAGATATGCTCCAGAAAAGCTACATGTGAAACAAAATTTGCAATTTATAATTTAAAAGATGCTGAGGGGATGTGTTCTTTAAAGGAAGCCTCAGATGAATAGTTTTGAAATGTAAATAAAACGTTTTGCATATGGATCTACCTATATGTTTTCTTAAACTGGATACTATTTGAAGAAGTTTTCAGGGATTTTGTCTTCTAGTCTCCTTGTTTTCCCCCTCTGCTCTCTAGTCCTCCTACACCTGGATCTTCTTTTTCTATCATCAGCATCTAGTGAGCACTTATATGTTAGGCTGCCATGTTAAGTGTTGGGTCCATTACACCAGATGCTGCATTAGTGAATCATCACCTATCACTTTGGTTTCCAAGAAATTCTGTGATTATATTTTGAGTTGATATAGTTTCCCTCAGGCTTGATTAAACAATTTGTTAGTACCTTAATTAGCTCCAAGCTTGTTTGAAATTCAGTACTCAGTCTTCAGGTATAATTGTTAAACTATTTAAAATTATAATAACAAAAAAAAATAAAAAAATAAAATAAAATTATAAAAACAAAACACCAGTAATAACTATGTTACAGCTGCAGTATTGCAGACATGCTTGTAAGTATATTTTATAAATGGAATCTTTCAATCTTACAACATGGTGGTTATAGTAATATTCCCATTTTGTAGATGACGATTCTGAGACAAGAAGAGGTATGCGACTAGCCTTCATCACATAATTCTTTCTTTTATTATAGATTTTGCATCACCACCTTTCCCTATAGCCCCCTGTCCCCAAACACTGTTAACCAGCTTCTCAGTTCACAAGCAGGAGTTTGCTCTGAAGTTTTATAGCATAATATGCCCTCATTGAAGTAATGCCCTAAAAAGATACCTTTGTCTTCCCTACTTCCAATCTCCAAGTGAACTAGATGACCTTTTATCTTTGTTAAAAGAATCTAGAAGATCATATCACAGGTTTGTGTTAATATGCCACTGGGCGCTAATGAACATCACAACGGTAGAGCACCATAGTGTGGAGTTCAAGCGTCAAATTCATTCATCCTCATCATACACTAGTTCTGGTGAAGAGCAAGATAGAGAAATCTGACTTTTCTAGCCTGATAAAATGCCACCGATTTTAATTTACTTTATATTAAACCCTTGTTCTTTTATCACTTTGCTTTTGAACTATGTACTATTTATGGTCCTGAAAGCAGTAGGTATAAAATATTTTCTTTTAAACATATGGATACAGGTTTTCAACTTATTAACTTGAAGTCACTTGTATTTATAAATTGTTTTATTGCTTTTCCTTTATTCTACAGTAACAATAAATCTGTACTTTGTTTTTTGATTATTGTATTTATTTTCTTCTCATGTTCGGCAATTAAGTGAAGTTCTGCATTAGAAATTGTTGATTATTGAAGGCACATGATGTGAGGAATCTCTCCTCTCTCTTGGCTTCCCACACATTGCTGGTTTTATTTTTCACTTTTGACTGATCCTCAGTCTTCTTGTTTGCCAACCCGTCCTCCACTAACAACCTCTAGACTGTGGCAATGCCAGCTTTAATCCCCTTCTATTGTCTCCAGATGAGCTCAGGCAGCCTGAAGTAACTGCTGTGACAGTGACAAAATCAACTCTAGTGACTCTGGCCTTTGAGTTTCAGCATCTCTCTCTGGTCTGTTCTTTCTGGCCCTTCCCATGGCTGGTTCCTTTTCCAGTTTATAGTTTTGTTAGTAAGATATGCTTTCGTAGAGAGGCCTTGCAGGACCATTCCATCCAAAGTAACCTTTCCAGCCTAATTTTTCCCTATAATTTTGCTCTAAGATATTAGCACTTTCGTGTGTTTACTGTTTGATTCTCCTCACTGCAATTATGCTTCTTGATAGTAGGTTGTTTTTTGGTTAATTGGTTCACTTTTTTATACACAGGACCTTGAATACTGTATATTCCCTAGTAGGTGTTTCACAATTATTTACAATGGATAGAAAAATTCATTTATAAACAAAAACGTATATAACATAATGCTAATCCAAAGCTAATTAGTGGTACAGGCTGTAGTTACTATAACAGTGTATGTAAGTTATAAATAACTTATAACTATTTGTTATAAATAACTATTTGTTAAATAAACACATAAAAGGTTAAAGAAGTTATTTAAAGGAATAGAAATTATAAATAACTGTTAAATAAACACATAAAAGGTTAAAGAAGTTATTTAAAGGAATAGAAATTGACCCCTGCTCCTGGTGGAGAGCCTGTATCTACCTACCCTCCAAGCTCCACGGTGTCTCTGTTCCAATCACATCACCATTCATCCTTTCCATCTCCCCACTACTATTTCCTTCACACTGTCACAGGTACTGCTCCTGAGAACATTCCCAAAAAAGCCTCAGAGTATATTCCTGGGGAAATCTGATCTAAGACCATTGCTTTTTAAAAAGATAGGATCCCTGGAGCACCTGGATGGCTCATTTGGTTGAGCATCTGCTCATTAGTTTTGGCTCAGGTCATGATCTCATGGGTTGTGAGATGGAGCCCAGCATCAGACTAAACAGGGAGCTTGTGAGGAGTCTCTCCCTCTGTCCCTCCTCTTACTTGCACACACATGTGCTCTTTCTCTCTAAAATAAATATTAGAAAAAAAATGTGATCCCAGGGTGGTGGGAGATCACCACCTTGGCTGCTAGGCATGGTGCTGAGCTGTGGCTGCCTGCTTCTGGGCATTGAAGAAAAAGTACCTTCTCCTCACTCCTCACTTCTTCCTCTTCTCATCTACTAAACCAGTGACTGCTTCACTGGTTCTGAGAAGAAATGGAAGATCACTTCCCTTCCTTCTTCCTTGATGACTAGGAGATCCAGCCATCCATACTCAGGCTGAGGTGGAACATCTCATCACATCTTATATCTGTGCCCATTTTTCTAGCTGCATCAGGAAACCACTCCCTCATTCTCTATCAGCCCAGGCCTGTGGCAAACTCCCTCACAATTTCACTTCTGTTTCTAGCTTCTTTCTATCCACTGGCCTTCCTAAAATCAGGTACCTGGCTGTAGCTAAGCACCTTCTGGAAAAGAAACAAGCCCACCAGGCAAGGTTGGCTCAAGCTCTGGCCCCTGCTGCTTCCTAGCAGTGGGAAGTCACCTCTCTGAGACTCAGTTTTCTCATCTGTAAAATGAAGATCATCTTGCCCACCACCCAGGAATCTTATGAGGCTGCAAAAGGTGACCCACATTAGGCACCCAGCACTGCCTGATCCAAAGTCCTTTCCATTTATACTCAAGCCTGCCTTGCTTGCATCAGGATTATGTACCTGTGTCCAATTTTCTTCAGGCATCCCATCTCATGAGTTTTATTGACATCTGGGAAAAGACATTTACTTTCTACACATAAATGCCACTTGCCCTGCCCTGGATTCCTAGGCATCTTTGAGTGGTCATGGTATTCCCAAGAGTTTTGGACATTCTTCCTCCATTCTCTCTGTCCTCCCTATAGCCTCAGCTTTCACAATTTAATCTAGAGGCATTTTTGCTGTTTCTTCATCTTTGGCCAAAAGCCTACCATACCAGGCCATCAAGGCATCTCTGTTCCAAAGAATTTTTCTCAGTCAACACTTTGAGCGGCCCCCTGCTCTTACTTGGGACCCATTATCCTTTTGATGCCATGCATGATGCTATTTGTCTATATTTTGCTCTGGTCCAAACACATAGTCCTCACTTAGGAGATTGATCATAATAGCTATCATATATTCTGTGCAAGGTAAGGGCCTAAAGAGAAAAAAAAGAAAAAGAAAAGAAAGATATCTCAGTTTTCTTGATAGAGTATTAATGATTAAATTACAAAGAAAAGCTTAGATAATGAATGAAATAATTGACCCGTATAGGAAGACTATATATATATATATATTATATATATATATATATATATTATATATATAATCTCTTGATCTCACTTATTTCATCACCTTGGGGAAATTATTCAAATCTTCTGTGTCCATCTGTTCCTTGATGGAATAAATATGCTGAATTGAATTATCTTACAAGTAATTTTATATATTTCTTTCATAACCTTAAAATTTAATTATGGTGGCTATTTGGTCTTATGAATAAGAAAAGGGGCTATAGCAAATAGAAGACTGGCATAGTCAATTTTTTATTATATCTGCACCTGAAATTACCATGTAGAAACTATGTACATAAAAATCTCCACAGAGAGGGATCCCTGGGTGGCGCAGCGGTTTGGCGCCTGCCTTTGGCCCAGGGCGCGATCCTGGAGACCCGGGATCGAATCCCACGTCGGGCTCCCGGTGCATGGAGCCTGCTTCTCCCTCTGCCTGTGTCTCTGCCTCTCGCTCTCTCTGTGACTATCATAAATAAATAAAAATTTTTATAAAATTAAAAAAAAAAATCTCCACAGAGAAAGTTCATCCACAACCAAAATATAAATGGAAGAAATTGATTTAAGTTAGTAATTCCATATGAATATGAAAGCAAGCTGCCTTTTCATTTCATGAATGAAATTTGTGGCAGAGTCTTCATCTTCAATTTCAACCCCTTATCTTTTGATTTCTTATTTAGATTTCCATGGCATGAGCACTGTGCTGTCCCCACTGACATGATCCTCCCCACTCTTGTTTAAAGCAGTTCTGTACTAGATTTGGGAAACCTGGATTGCATTTACTGACCTCAGTCATACATACAATCACCTCAAGTTTCTGAAATTTAGAGCAAAATTGGGCTGAAACAGGAATAGCATCAGCTTTCTTCTGAGGCCGATAGCACACGGTAGGAAAGGAAAAGAGATATAAACGATTTTTGATGTTATACATGATGTACACCTCTAAATCATCTTGATCACTGCTGCCAGCTTAAGCATCTATAATACTGTAATTCTATGATTAGAGCATATGTAACTCTTACACATCCAACAGAACACTTGACAAATGTGCCATATGATTGACTCTAGAAATGCAATCCGAAAGGACAGCTAACATACAACATTTTTAAGATTGCATATTGTTATGTTGTTTTTTTTTTTTTTATTAGCGACAAGAGTTTGGACAAGCCAGTACACTTTTTAATTGGTGTAATACTCAACACAATGATTATTTCAAAGTGTAAATTGCAAGATATGCATTATTATGAGAAGCTCCTTTAATATTTCTGAGTGTCTTGTGAACAGAGGCACTGACAGCTTTTGCTCTGGGATGTATTTGTAAGGATATTTCTGTAATATACAGACTTTGAAAACAGAAATAGTGTCTCCCTCCAAACAGAGTTCGGGTTTGCTTACTGTCTCCAGCATTGACCCAGGCTGCTCTGCATTGCTCCCACAAGGCTGAGAGGGCAAGGGAAACTGATGCTAGTGTGAAGCTCACAATGTTTGCTGCACCACCAGTAAGAAGCACCTTTGTCTCTGACCCAGGAATCTCATGTCTTCTGCCAGCATTCACAAAACTAGAACAGGCTATGTCTTAGCTTGTAAATAGGAAAAAATGTTAGACCGTTCACAGTTCTCGACAGCTTGAACTGATTTAATCCAGTGGACTGACCACATGTTATATCAGGATTGAATGTAATTTTGATAACCATCTTTAAAAAAATATATGCTATGGAATCCAATGAAGTAAATAATTTAAGGCTTAAGAATATTTGTTGGCTTTAAAACTGGAATGCTATAGCATAACCTGATCTGATAAATCTAAATGACAACACTTCATGATCTATCACTGAATAGAAAGTCTAGCCAAAGGTAAAATCAACTTGTTTGCAGCATGATATGTTTTTTAAATGTTGGAAAAAAATATGTGATTTTCCAAATAAATGCCTGGGAACTTTTAAAAAGAGAGATTATTGTTTTTATCAACACTTTCAAATGCCCATTGCACACTTCCTATATGTCAGGCACTGTGCTACATGCTGAGACATGTAGTGAACTACACGCTATCTGCCTTCATGGATAAGGCTATGGAGACCGATCATTAAAAGTAGTCACATAAAATCTAAAAGCTGATACAATTATACTAAAAACTAAGAAGAAAAAGTGTAAAGTGATATGATAGATTAAAGAAAGGGGCCCTAATTTATGTCATCCAACAAAAGATTTAATGTAGTATCTCAAGGATATGGAGGAGTTATTCTGGAAAGTGTATGCCAAGCAATAGGTATAAGGACTGCAGGGTGGAAAGAATCCTGTACTGCTGGAAAGAGACTAAAAAAGACCTTTATAGATAGTGCGTGATGGCAGGAAATAAGACTGGGGAAGCAATTATATATTCTTTTTTATAAAATTTAAAACTGTTCTAAGACATTTTCTTAGACAAGTGTACCACATGTCTTTTCTCCTACAAATGTTAACATAAGGTCTAAAATGTTTTTATTTTTAAATTTTATTTTAGTTTTTTTAGGAGATTTTATTTATTTATTTGAGTGAAGGAGGGTGCGCATGTGTGCACAAATGGAGGGAGGGAGAGGAAGAGAGAGTCTGAAGCAGATTCCTGTTTGAGCGTAGAGCCTGAGGAGAGACTCAATCCCACCACCAGGAGACCAAGACCGGAGCTGAAACCAAGACTTTGATGCTCAACCGACTGAGCCCCCAGGCATCCCTGGGTCTAAAATGTTTTTAAAAGAAATGTACTAATTATTTGAGATTCATAGTCATGACTTTCTACTTTTCTCATTTTTGATGTTTTTAGAAAGTTGTAGAAGATTTCCAAATACGGAAGTATAGTTATATTTCCAGTTACTCGTTTCTTACCTATTTTTCTCTAAATGTGAAACTATCATCTGAACAATGAAGCTGAGACTCTGTAGCCCAAAGAAAAGAAACTGTTAGAGAAGCAGTCCCTCTGTTGAACAGAAGCAAAAATATACAGCTTCACTTAAAAAGGAACTTTAGAACATCTTAATTTTACCAACTGAAAATTAGACTGATGGTTGATGTTGGAATGAACTGTTCGAAGTAATGATGAAGTTTTATTTCTTGTTATTTTAAAATGTTTACCTTCCATCTGGAAGCCTGCAGTGCATGCCAAGTTAGATGTGTCAGTATGTGAACTATTAATTCCTTATCATTGTGATCTCACATGGTATTGTAATTTACAAAGTGCTTTCCAAAACATCATTTCATTTTCATTTTCTCCTTATATCTTCTTGTGAGATAAAGAGAGGAAATGCTTTCATTCCCAATTTGTACACTTGGAAAACGAAGATAGATGAAACAACTATCTCCAGTGTCTTAGAATCAGTCTGTGACAAAGCTGGGTTTCAAATCTGAGTTTTGATTTTTCAAAAATATTTAATAAATTCTTAAATAAATAATTAGAACTGAAGTGTTGTTAGCAAAAGCAACAGCAAGGCTTCTCTAAGAAGCACAGTTTTGATGGGAAAAGTGTGCATGCGTGGATATGTAATATCAACTAGCAAAGCTGAAGAAAAAGGAAAAAGTAGAAAGAAAAATAAACATTTCAGGAGGATAAATAATCAAATCCTATAAATGCTATAAACATCTTTGTCCTGCATAAGTATACATTGAATTAGAGAGTTGAAACTTTTTTTTAAGATTAGGAGAGAATAATCAGCCTTATTCAGGTCCTTGATGCCGATTATATCTTTTTCTTTGTGATTAGTTCCAAGGAAATTATCCCTTCCCATAGGACATCTGAAAAGACAGCTAAGCAGTCTTTGCTTGAGGTTCAGAGTGGTTGGTGAAGAGGAAATACCCAATAAACATTTCTGGAAAAAAATAAATTGTCTTAGAGAAGGCATTTAATGCTCTTCATTTTTTAAAGTCTTATTTATTCTTATCTCGGAAATGGGTAGCATTAATATAAAAAAGATTCATTGTTTTCAAATAGGATCTATATTTTAGCTGTGGTGTGTGCAATTAGCAGAACAATACTGTCCGTTCTCTCTTAACTTATAAAAGACAGCTGAGCCAGTAACAGTGGTATCATCTTAGTGCACACAGAATAAAGATTCAGTAATGAAGGTCTCATATACACAATATTTCTTAACTTATCATGAAATCACAAGGTCCTTTCCCCAAGTTTTCAGAACGATTCAGAGCATCAGACTGCTCAATTTTATGCAGCTATTCATCATTATTGTCTCATTGGCCATCATCAAACTTACTATGCTACTTAATAACAACCTGGGGGTTAGGTCCCATCTAGTGAAATAGTTAAGTCTACATTTATTGAATTAGCACCTTTGTATTGTAAAAGATTTCCAAATGAGTTTACTTTATTTTTTTAAGATTTTATTTATTTATTCATGAGAGACACAGAGAGAGAGACAGTGACACAGGCAGAGGGAGAAGCAGGCTCCTCGCAGGGAACCTGATGTGGGACTCAATCCTTGGACCCCGGGGTCATGCCCTGAGCCAAAGGCAGACACTCAACTGCTGAGCGGCCAAGGCCTCCCTCCAAATGATTTTAAAAACATTTTTTTGTTTAAATCTTGTGAACCTTCTTGAAAAAATCAGAACATTACTATTGTATATTTAATTTTTAATTTATTTTTTCCATCAAGTATATTATTTAGTAGATTCAACATTTGTAGATTTTAAACTTACGCTCTTAACTCATCCTAAGTAATTTTAAAGTTCATTGTACGTAATATTCTGCATTTTGGTTGTGATGCAGTTCAGATTTACAATCTCTTCATCGCTGATAGGAAGAAAAATGCTCTCCAGCTATTGAGAAATCCGAGTGACTATTTCATATAACAATCTCAGTGTGACTTCTTGGTTAGTATTCAGTTTGCCTATGCAGTAACTCCAGTGAAGTGCTAAGGATGTTATTTCTTAAGAAAATAAAACAACAAAACAAAATTCTAATAATTAAAAATTAATCAAGAGAAAAACTTCAGCCAGAGATAAAAAGTTACACTAAATAGACATTGCTACATGACACATTATTCCAAAATTTCATGACTTAAAATCACAACCATTCATTATTTCTTGCAAGATTTTGGGTCAGCTTGGAGGTCCTGCTGACCTAGATTGAACTACACTGGCCTTGATTAATTTTCTCACTCCTAATGCAATAACTTGTGTGTAAGCTATGAACCGCCTTGTCTTCAATAGCCTCGGTTGGGATAATTTAGCTCTGCTCCATGTGGTCTCTCACTTTCTAGCAGGCTAATCTCAGTTTATCCTCTTGTTGATGCCAAGGATCCAAAAGAGAGCAGGACACAGCAGGAAATAAGGCAAGCAGAGATGCACTTTCCTTCCTTCCAGTCTCTGCTTGCATCACATTTGCCAACATTCCTTTAGCCAGAGTAACTAATGCAACAAAACTCAAGATCAAAGAGGAGAGGACTAGAAAGTTATAAAGCAAATGGCATTGTTTCAAAATAGCAGTTAATTGAGACCATCTATGAAATTAGTCTACCACAAAAGGGGATTCTTAGGTTAACAAACACTGTTGAAAAGACCTACCTTCTAAGATGTGGAATGATTTTCCATTGAAGGGCAAAGACAAGGTTGCCAACTAGTAAATTTCATTGAAGGGCAAGTACTTAGTGAATGAAATGGGGGTCAGTTGGTTTTTACCATGAAATAATGTGTTGACAGCAGCTTCTTGATATATAAAGAATTATCTTGACTTACAGGAAAAATGGGAAACATCCAAGAAGTCATGTAAAAATACCTGTTTTGAATGACTGACAAGTCTTTACTTCCAAAATAAACTCATTCTTCAATTCTTTTTCAACAAACCTTTATTGAGGGGCTGAAAATAAAATTATTTTCAATTCTGAGCATTGCAATTGAATAGGAAATTACAACAGAGAGAAATAAGTGTCAATAGGGCTAAGTACATGGTTTCTGTGGAGTGCTATGTTCAGGCAGTAAAATCAGAAATTAAACTTTGCAACATGGATGTTTTATTTAAGAGTCTTTATCAAAATATTTTTAAAAATGATACAGACAAATGCATAAGCCACAAATCTACATCTTGAGGAGTTTTCATAAATCGCAAATAACGATGTCACCAGCTCTGGGATACTTTTGAATTTATTCTCCGTATGTTACCTGTTTTTTCCCCCTTATTGGTGAACGATTAGGACAGAAAGTGTATGTAGTGCAAAACATGTGGCTTGCAGTAGACCAGACAGCTAACCATTTGCTTTCTTAGTTTGGCGTTTTTCTTGAGAGATACTGAAAATTGATGTACTAGTTATTGATGCATTGTCTCTCCTCTCTAATAACCCTTAAATGACAGTTCTGCAATAATATATGTGTAAACAGTTCCGCTATGGCAGATGGCATGGTTTGTTAGTAGGGAGTACTAGAACACTCGAGTAGGAAGGTTTCTCTTCCAAGTTCTGGTGTGTATTTCTTGGCAGACTCCTGCACTGTGTGCAACTTTCTTAGTGCCGAGGCTTCACGTAACCCCTGGCTTAGTCCCTTGGCTCTAAAAGTCGTGATTTATAACAGCTTATGGTAGTCCCTGTGGGCAGATTTCTCCAGCAACACCATAGTGGCTGTTCAGTGGGATGTTCCAACAGGGTGCCACCTATGAACATTTTCTCCTGTAGAAGCTTTGTAGCCTTAGTGAATTTTTCTACCCTCTAATGAGCCATAGACATGTCCTCTACAAAGAGTTACGGGCATCAACAATGCAGGAGAGGAGGAGTCTCTTCCCCAGGCTTAACTATCTCACCTCTTGGGGTAATGATTGCTCCTATATCTGTTATTCCTACATTGTTTAGAGTACCCTTTATTCTTAGTAGACAATTACCCATTGCTCTAATTCACTGTTAACAGTAATTTCTAATTGAAATTTCCATGCTCATATTCCTGTGTGGTTTCTGCCTGTTGATTGGGTTTTGGATCAAGTGCTTGCTTTCTTCTGGTTCCCTGAGCTCTTCTGATTCAAGACTGATGATTCATGGAAATAATGCTAAGTGGATTTTTTGCATAATATTATTTGCTGATTTAATCCAAGAAATTTAAAATATTTATCAATTAATATTAAACATAATTTAACTGAATATTATAATCAACCCAAGCAGATATGGAGAAGATAATTATCAAAATTACATTGAAAATAAGAAGTGGGTGCTATTAAAAAGAAATGATTAGAAATGAATATTATTTAGGTACAAATACCAAGAGATGATTAGTTTTATAATTTAAATAGCCTCAGAATTGATCACTTTATTTTAAGATTGTATGTATTTTTGATTTATAGATGGCCATATAATTGATTGCTTGATTGATATTTACAATGTTATAGATGACTGAATGGTCCAACTTTCCTTGGTCAGGCAAAGAGAACTTCTCTCATTTTATGTTGGAAAATTGATATGATTCCCTCACTCCTCTGATTTTCTTAACCTCTTTATTAGATCATTCACCCCTCTACATTATGCATAATGCTTTTCCAAACATGTTGATACCTTTACTCTGGTTATACCTGGTCTCAAAAATCCGAGAGACTTTTCTTAAAGATGATTATATACATTTTTTTTTTCCTGACAGCCTTTAACATTTCTCCTTATCTTTGGTCTTCAGCAGTATGAATATATTTGTTATTTGGTTGTTTTTTTTTTTTTTTAATTTGTTATTTCTAGAAAATTCCTGACTATTCATTTGCAAGCATTTTTCTCTCCATTGTCCCTCTTTTTTTTTCCTTCTAGGATTCCAATTACACATATTTTAGACTGATATTGGCCTACAGCTCTTGGATGCTCAGTTCTCTCTCTCTCTCTCTCTGTTTCACTATTTTCCTATGTGTGTTTCCATTTGAGTAATGTCTACTGACCTATATTCAAGTTCACTGAGTCTTTCTTTCGATGTGTCAGGCATACTGATGAGCCTGCCAAAAGCACTCTTCATCTCTGTTACTATGTGTGTTTTTAAATTTATTCCCAGCATGTCCTTTGACACATTCTTATTGCTTCTATTTCTCTGCTGAAATTACCCATCTATTCATAATGTCTTCAGATTTTTCCAGTAGAGCCTGTGACATGTTCATCATAGTTATTTTATCCCCTATCTGATTTTCCTAACAATAGATTTATATTTGAGGTTAGTTCTATTGATTGTTTTGTCTCTCAACAGCAGATTATTTTTCTTCTCAATTTTGTGTGTCTCATAATTTGTAGCTGAAATCCACATATTCTATGTGGGGTGGTAGAAACCAAGGTAAATAGTATTTATGCTTGGAAATAGGTATGACTCTTTTTGTGCTAGGCCTTTATTGAGGAGTTGAGCCATGTTTCCATTTTGTTGGTTGCTATGATTACCCTCAATGCACCATCACCTTCAAGTTCCTCTGGTGGCCACTTTTGGTTAGGGTGGGAGCTAGATTGGTTATCTGAGAAAATTCTTGATTGCTTTTAGTCCATCCTCAGCTTTAGATTTTCCCTGTAAGCTTGTGCTTCAGAGAAACTGTCTCTCCATTCTCCATGTCCCTCCATTAGTGGTATTCTGTTCTTGTTTGTTTCCTGGTTCTTGGAACTGAGGTGCTGAGGAGCAAGAAAGGATTCTGTATTTTTATTATTATTATTATTATTCAGCCTTAGCCTTAGGCTGTACATGTGCCTCTGAGTTTTTTGAGCAGAAGTTTCTCAGTGATCCTGCCTGCCACCAGTGGCAAGGGATCTTTAATTTTCTAAAAGTAGAAGGATTTCTTCCTTTCTCCTTTTCCCAAACTCAGGATGTTTTCACCCACTGAAAGTAACAGGATTTGCTGCCTTTCTTCAGAAGGTTAAAACTTCATTCCACTGGGAAAAGACTCCAGGCAAGAATCGTTGATTTTTTCCTCAGCAGTAGAACTACAATATGTTACACAACATCAGAACTTCACTTTGAGGGATGCTTTCCCTGATCTCCACTGCTCCCAGTCTTTTTCATGAGCAAACAGCGAGGTCCATGGAGAAGAAGGCACAGGTGTGTGTGCTCCCAGGGGTCTATACTTACAACTGTGTATGTTCAGGTTTTAGCAATCCATTAAAAAAATCACTTCATTTTTTCTTAAAACACCTATTTGTATGGCAGCCTTGATTTCTTCTAGTGTTGTGGTATAGGTGGGTGATTGCCTGTGCATTGTTTCTTTTTTGAGGGTCACTCAAATGTAATCAAATTTTACCCTAGTCAGTTGCCTTCGAAGTCAGTACTCTGATGGGTTCAAGAACATAGTGTGATTTTGTAGATTGCCTAACTTCTTATTGTTTGCATAGATGTGACACCCTTTCCATTTTTCTCTTCTAAGATGGAGCCAGAACTCTCTAATCTACTGTATTAATTCACTAATTTTAACAGGGGGACCAGGATTCCAGGTACCTTTGGGTATTATGTTATTAATATTTTTGACGAAACCAAAAGAAAGATTAGTTCTCTTTCAGAACATGCCAGAATATAGTATAGCATCTAAATGTCTATTTTTTCCCCATTAAAATTTTAATAAGTAAAATTCTAGTCTATTTAGAATAAATAAGAAAGACACTTGGAACATTTTATGTGTACTAGGGGAAGCAATATATATTCAAGTACATGATTTAAGGTCTAGTAGAATTTTTTGTTGAATTGGTTATTTTATATTTCAATATTACACATACCCAAGGGTGTATACAATTTAAGGTAAAATAATGGACTTGTAATTTATAGGCTCAATAACTACTTAAAAAGGATAACATTAACAACAAATTTGAAGGCCCTTATAGGCTCATCCCTATTACAGTCTTCTTCTTTTTCTTGTTAATACAATTCTTTCCATGAGTTATATGCTAAGTAGTTCTTTGCTGGTTTTGTAAATTTTTTTTTTTACCATAAATGTATATAATATATACATATCTAAAATATAATTGGTTTTGCATGTTTGAATTTTATATACATTAAGTCATATTGTATTTTATATACATTAAGTATCTAATAGGCTAGTGAAAATCTTCTGTAGTTCCACATACATCATAAAAAATAACATCATAATATAATATCATAAAATAATAGTACTTAGTCAATTTCAATATGTAGATGTTTGCCTAAATTACTTTTATTGCTATTTTATGAAAATATATTTCGTACACATATAAAGCTAGGAAAATAGCTTGCACAAGATTACAAAGTAAAAGCACACTAGCATAATCAACATTACAAATTACTGTAATGTGAGTATATGTTAAAGCAATGGATATTACATAGAAAATATCATTTGAAGTATGGTAACATTGGTACTATGCAATTTAGAACTATGGAGAACATAATTGAAAAAGGAAAGTTAAGTTTTAAATTTCAAATTTATCATTTTTTAATGGATGTGATTTTCTTTCAGATCGGAACAAATGTTCATGGTTAAATACAGGCCTGAATTTTAGTTGTTATGCTCTGCCATAATCATATCTGATGTGTGCTTCCCTGAATATTCAGGATGATCGATGCTTGTCATTTATGGGTTGTTAAATGCTTTATTTTTTTTTTTTATTTTTTTTTTTTTTTATTTTTTTTTTTTTGTTAAATGCTTTAAATTTTACTTTTACACAATTGATTATAGACAATTGTAGCCATAAAAGTTTTTGAAATTTTAGGAATGTCCTTCAAATTTTCTTTTTACCACAGTTCTGTTTTTTTACTGCTTTGAAAAGAATATAAACAATCAACTCAACAAAATAAACGTTTTCAAGTTTCTTCCTATTGACTTTCTAGACATCAGTGCCTTGAGGCAACTTTTTAATTGTGTAGAATCTCATAAAGATTTAATCACTGAAGAAATATTCATGGGGTGTCTATTGGCAGCAAGATTATAAAGGTGCAATGGAGGTCCAGAATAAGTGCAAGATTTTTTTCCCTGAATTCAAAGATTGTTATTTTAAGGCCATAATTCTCAACCATGGCTGAGTATCAAAATTGCACATTTGATTTAATCTATTGAAGGTGAGAAAAATGCTGAGAAAAAGAAAGATTCAAAGATTAGAAGGGTTGAGTCAGGATGGAGGTAGAGTAGGATTGATATATCTGTATACATATATATGGTGCATATACTTATATATATTCTCAGAATACATATTAAAAAAAACCTCAAAGGTAATTTTGAGGTTTGGCTAAAATAATGGAGAATCTGGAAAGAGGAAGATGTGTTAAGAATTGCATAGTAATGAGAGTAGTTCAATCCTGCAGTCTGATGGTTTGGATGGTCATCTTAGACCTCTCACTTTGGTGGTGTCTTAGTCCATTGGGGTGCCATACAAAATGGAGAGCATAAATAACAGAAATTTATTTCTGGAACTTATAAATCAAAGATCAAGGCACTACCATATTAATTCTGGTGAGAGGCCTCTTCCTGGTTCATAGCCAGTGGCTTCTCCCTGTATCTTGATATGGTGGAAAGCATGAGGGATCTATGTTGGGTCTATTTTAAAAGACCACTAATCCCATTCATGCAGGTTCCACTCTCATGATGTAATCACCTCTCAAAGGCCTAATCTCATTGTACCATATTGGGCATTAGGATTTCAATACCTGAATTGGGAAGGGAACGCAAACATTCAGACCATAGGAGTCAGTGACCCCAGCCTGAACATCAGCATATTTCAGGTTTCTTATATATAAAATGGGACAAACAGTAGTGCATTTGAAAAAGATTGTCTAAAGGATGAAATTTGATAATTTATATGAATTATTTAGCATAGTACTTGACATGTTGAGGTGCTCAATAAATATTTATTTGGTTTAATTTTAGTGTAGTGAAAAGATCCATGCCTTACTCAAAGTGAAGAGAGAATATTAAAGTCTTGTTTATACAGAAAAGCTGTCTGAAGATTATAAAGTTATATATTGGAAGAAATTGAGACTGGAAGATTTTGCTTACATTTAAAAGAAAGAGGAAAAACACATAAACACACATAGACTAGAAAGGGTCACACATATGCTAATTTAGAAAATATTCCAAGTTAAAGCAAGTTCATGTTGCAGAATAACACAGAATAACACAATAGTGATAAGAGCCTTTAAATAAACATTCTCAAGGTTATATTCTCAGATAATTTTCATATCATTAGGTGAAGGAATCCTGATTATAGTAGACAGGGAAGAGTCATACTTTCCTAGGTAGCTATGTAGAACAACACATGGAAAAGTTGTTTATTTCAGATTTCATGGAGATTTAAAAGAGGAGTTTTTGAAAATATACTTTACAAGACCTATTTATAGGTTGGTATGCATGAATAGAAAAATAATTACAAACAGCATATATGCTTTGGGTTTTTACAATTACGTCCAATTATTCTTGTCCAGTAAAGGAATTCATTTCTGTTCTATTTTGGTCTCCAAGATTTGTTCTGCTTTCCATGAATCTTTCCTGTGTGTTCTAGCCCCCATGCCTTTGTCTACCTTATGCACACTGGGTTCTTAGGTTATTGGTCATTATGTTTGGATCATAATCTTTTGCAAAATATTTTGTAACTCTAATAATTATTGATTTTTTTTCCTTTATTGATTTTTACAGAAGTTTGGCTGTTCCACATTTTATCCTGTTGCATGTCAACTGTCTGCGGTAGTGCTAACCAGAATCACAGCTTCAGTCTTTATATTTGGCATTTCCATTTTCTAGCCCGAGTGCTCTAAGCATGAGCAGTGTTTTAAGTGGTGGCCTGGAGTGATGCGGGGAGTTTTACCACACATGTGTATCACACAGCGACTCTCCTATTGGGGCTCAAGGTCTAAATCCTCTCCTGTTGTGCAGATCATGAGACTTTCCCTCTAGTGTTATGAAAGCTCACCCTGGCAGCTGTAGAAATGTGGTACGATTAATCTTATATGATGTTGAAGAATTTTATTTGACAGTTATTAAAGAAATATCATTCTTCAGCTAAATGATTTGATGGCCAGAGCATACAGTATGTTTCTTTCCTGCCATTCCTTCTCTTTATCCTCCCTCTTTCTTCTCTGTCCTGCCCCCCCTCCTCCTTATTTTCATTCTTACTCTTCTCTCCTCCTCTCACTCCCTCTTTCTGTCTCATTTCTTCTGTCTCCTGCTCCCTTGACTGAGAGTGCACTTTCCTTATTTTCAGGCCCAGGTTCAATAGCTTCAGAGTAATTTTCTTGATTGCAATCAATCTGTATGAGTATCAGAAGGAAGCTATTTTTAAAAGAAATGCACATGGTATGAATATAGGTAAAGTCTGAAATATACTAGTTATGTTTTTTGAGCACTGCTACATGAATATTGGTAAGTCACTAGGTACTATATTTTAAAGATTCAAAGATAAAAAAAATGGCGATGGGGTTTTCTGACCAAATGCGGTTGACACAATTAGTTATAGTTTAGAAAAAAAAAAAAGTAAAGATGAATGCTCACTTCTTTAAAAAATAAAACGTAAATGTTAAATGATTAATATATAATTTTGTAAGTGTAAGGAAATGAGAAAGAAATGTTGGGAAATATTTATATGAAATCAGAATGATAAAGCCTTTTGATCATAAAGTTGATGAGAGGAATGAAAAAATCTTCAGACCAAATCGTCTACACAAAATTAAAAGATAAAGAATTCATTAAAAATTGGGGGAATGAGCATGAAAAATAGTAAACTCCAAAGTTAAAAGTTAGACAATAAATAGGTAATTTTTTTAAGATCATTTATTTATTTTAGAGAGAAGAGCACACAAGCAGGAGGAGGGGTAGAGGGAGAGGGACAGGGAGAGAGAGAATCTTAAGCAGACTCCCCACTCAACACAGAGCCCCATGCTGGACATGATCTCAAGACCCTGAGATTATGACCTCAGCTGACATCAAGAGTCGACCTTCTAACTGACTGAACCACTCAGGCTCCCCACCAAACAATTCTTCAATGGTTACCGCGTACATATAAAACCTTTTAATAGTATTTGTAGTAAAAGATGTTGAAAATTTGCCAATTACATCTTGAAAAGAGTGGGTGCAACAGCATCCGTATAGTCATCCTCATTTACTGCTGCTGAGAAAGGAAAGAGACACGGATGTTCACTTATTTTAAGTGCTGCTGTCTTTTCTTGACGTAAGCCTCCGGCCTATCAGCTTTCCTTCTTCCTTTTCCTCATGTGCTCTCACTATATTTCTAGCTTCTTTTCTCCAGACTAACCAGTGTGATTGACTTTCTTTGTTTCAGGCATTTTATTTTGACTTCTTTCTTCTCTTTTCCTGTCCTTATTCCTACTGAATCCGTGATTGACAAGAAAGGTAGCATAAGTAGAGGGGTTTAAAGCACAGCCTCGAGTAAGCCTACCTGGTTTCAAATCCTCCTTCTACTAATTAGGGGCCAAGAAAAACTAAGAAGATTACTCACCATCTTAGTATCCCCTGCTTTAACGTGAGAGGAATTTATTAGATTCTCTTTAGTAGATTTATAGCTTTGTTATACAGATCAAATCCGTCAATATTTATGAATTACTTAGAGCAGTATCTGACATATAATAACTACTATTTAAATAAGGATTAAAATGCTTTGTTTTTTTTAATATTTTGCATATATAACCTCTGGTTCATTTTATTTCTCTAATGCTTACAATGTTTTGTAATGCAGAGTGTCTATTCTTTATATAAGCGTATTTTGGTCATTCTTTCTTGATTTCTAAATTTTTATACTAAATAAAGATTCGGTTGGCCAAAGTGATATGTGGTTTTATTTTAATATGTATATATATTTGATATCTAAATATTCCATATATAACTTATTTTCAGTAACAGCTTTATTGAAGTACAGTCTTCATAAAATTAACCACTTTAAAAAATGTCTAGTTGAGAGGTTCTTAGTTTATTCTGAAAATTGTGCAGCCACAATGGCTATCAGAGTTTAGAATATTTTCATCACTTCAAAAGGACTCCAAACCTGTTAGCACTCATTTCCTATCATCTCATCCCCTCAGCTCCTAGTAACCATTAATCTATTTTTTATTTCTATGGAATTGCCATTGATATTTCCTATAAATAAACTCATGCAATTAGTGCCTTTTTGAGTTTGGTTTATTTGATTTAACATAATGTTTGCAAGATTCATTCATTCTACAGTATATATTAGTACCTTATTCTTTTGTATTGACAAATAATATTTAATTATATATGACTTTGTTTTATCCATTCATTAATTGTTAGGTATATGAGTTGTTTTCACTTTTTTGGTTTATATGAGTAAAGCTACTATGAACATTCATGTACAGTTTATGTATAGATTTTTTTTTGGGGGGGGTATATGCCTAGGAATCAAATTGTTAGACATACAAGACTCTGTTTAACTTTTGAGGAACTGCCAAAACTGTTATTCCAAATAGGTACTCCATTCAATATTCTCATCAGCAATGTTTGAAGGTTCCAATTTTCCCACATCTTCTTCAATAATTGTTACTGTCTTTTTTTATTTTTTAGCCATTCTAGTAGGTGTGAAGTGGTATTTCATAGTGGCTTTTATTTGCCTTTCCCTAATGACTAATTATGCTGATTATCCCTGTTTGTGCCTATTACCCATTAAAAATTCTTTTTTTTTTTAATAAATATCTATTCAAATTATTTGCTCGTTTTCATTGGATATATTCTAGATACAAGCCCACATAAGATAAATGATTTGCAATATTTTCTCCCATTCTGTTGGAGATCTTTTAATTGTTTTGATTGTATTCTTTGGGAAGTACAAGTTTTTAATTCTGATGAAGTGTAATTTATCTATTTTTCTTTAGTTTACTATATTTAGTCACTGAAATCTTTGCTCAGCTTAGTGATGAGCTAATGATTGAACAGGTATTTAATTAAATGTGTTGAATCAATAAGTCTTCCAGACTTGCCAAAGTGCTCTATTTCTGTTTTGTGTTATGTCCTCAATGCTCCCACAGGCAGTAGCAAGTTTGCCTTAGCCTTCAGTTTCTGAATGTGTGGGGCCTCAAAGCCAATTAGAGATTAGGGATTCTCATCCTAAAACTAAAATGTAAAAAAAAAAAAAAAAGTACACCTCTTTTGGGTATGCGCACAATCTTGCACATTTTTATGACCTCCAGATTCCCAGAAATATGCAGATTTTTTTCATATCCCCTTATTGACATCCCATTCTCACTTTTCCTTTTATGTTTTTGTTTGTTGGTTGGTTTGGTTTGGTTTGGTGTACCTACTGTTATCTCCCTTCAGTAGCGCCATCATAAGAAGCTGTAACATTAAGCAATTGGCTGTTGTTTCTTTTCAATAAAGGCCTTCGGGATTGATAGCTGTTTACACAAACTGAGCTCAAAGTCTCGCTCAAATATAAGGACATCACAAAAATGGAAGTTTTCAGGGGGCTGCTAGATGGGTCAAATGCTGACATTTCTTCGAGGATGGGACCTTGGAGTTGCTCGAAGCCTACTCTTCTCCCTCCGGTGTGTGCTGGGATGATGGTTTTCACAGCTGGCCGCATTACAAAGCTGGTGGTACAAGGCATCCATGCAGCTGTGAAAAGAGGGATGCCACAAATCTCTTTGTTCTTACAGAGATTCAACTATTTTTTGGAGTAAATGCTCTGTAGATTGGTGCAAGTCCTTTTTATCTATTTCCAGATTTCTGAAAAGTTGATTCTGACAATTGCTGCAGTGTATTCATTGCCTTTATGGAAGAGAAGATTTTCTAGTCTTTACTCGGCTCTTCCAGAGGTCCTTCTTAGATTTGATTTTGACAAACAGTGTGAGATTTGTTTTCTTTCTTTTTTCCAAAAAGTCATACATTTGTCTTCATATATTTGAAATAGTATCGTTGTTTTGTTCTAATATATTGATTGTTTCTGGGCTTTAAAAAATTGTATTCTATCAATATAGATATAAATTTTACCTCTGACATCATACTGCTTTCATCATTTTTCTCTGGGTGAATATATAATTAAATGATATAAAATTATTGGACAATTATCAGTGTCAAGGGTATAACTAAGAGCTATTTGTTTTAGCTAAAAATAAGAAAAAAGTCATTTTACAGCTTTATTAACTAAAAAGGTACAGCCATCCCTTCTTATATTTGGAGTTATGTTCCAAGAGCTGCAGGTGATGTCGGAAACTGTATATGGTATAAAACCTTATATGTATTCTGTGTTTTTCCCTATATATACATTCCTATGATAAAGTTTCATTTATAAATTAGGCATAGTAAAAGGTTAACAATAAAAATAGAAAAATTATAACAATATACTATGATAAAGGCTCTGTGAATGTGGTTTTTCTCAAAATACCTTATTTACTATAATCATGATACTTCTTGTAATGATGTGAGATTATAATGCCTATATGATGAGATGAAGCAAAGTGAATAAGGTAGACATTATGACTCAGGGTAAGACTACTACTGAGCTAGTGATGACACATCAGGAGAACGTTTATTAATTTCCAGACTGCGGTTGACTCTAGTTAACTGAAACTGGGAAAAACAAAACTGTGGATGAGGGGAGACTGCTGTAAACTAAATTAGAAAAAAATACATGGAAATTGAATTAGTTTATATAAACTCATATAATTCAAATAAATACTAAAAAAGCTGTATATATGAGTGAAATTACACTTTTTAATCAAAACATGTCTTGAGAAAATGGTAATTATAGTCCATCCAACTCTATAAGACTAACAATTATCATTTTGATAATTTAAAAACACTATTTTAGTCTATTTACTTTGCTTCTGAATATGTTTTTTTAAAAAGTGGATTATTAAAATACGTTTTAAATACAAAGATCTCATTTTGTTTTATTTTATTTGAATTTATTTCTATAGGACTTTGGAGATGATGGGTCCTTGTATATTACTAAGGTTACCACAACTCACATGGGCAATTACACCTGCTATGCAGATGGCTATGAACAAGTCTTTCAGACTCACATCTTCCAAGTAAATGGTAAGAAATATGATGTTATCATTGCTTTATGCTTCACTATATATTCAAAGAATATCACAGTTGATTAGGAAGGAAAGGTTTCAACTTCTTTAGTTTGGCAAGGCCTCAGGTTTTCTCTTTTCTTTTTTTTTTTTTTTTTCTTTTTTTTTTTGAGACTTATTGTTAATGTAAAACCTTTTTCAATGTAAAAAAACAGGTGGTTGAGTGAATAAATGCTATAAATTTATACCGCTTTTCTCATCATGAAGTATAGCAGTGTAATTCATTCTAATTGGAAAATTCAAGCATCAGAAATGTAAATTACTTTTTGAAATTTAAATATCAACAATTAGACAACCATATAAATTTTAGAAGCTGAAAAAACTAAGCATCTTGAAATTTTAATCAGATTATCTGATCTTATTAATGGTTTAAAAAACTGCTATTTATGTGTAGCAAATGTTATACTCTTAATCATTAATTCATGCCTGTGAATATTGGCCCTGTAGGCTGATACTCTTTTTTTTTTTTTTTTAAGATTTTTATTTATTTGAGAAAGAGAGAGAGCATGTGGTAGGGGGGAAGGGCAGAAATAGAGGGAGAATTAGATGCTCCACAGTGCAGGAAACTAGACTCTGGCTGGATCCCAGGACCTGGAGATCATGACCTGAGCCGAAAATAGGTGCTTAACCAACTGAGCCTGCCAGGTGTCCCTGATATTATTTTTATAATCAGAGGGTTTTTATTTTCTGATTTAATTCAAATTTAGCTATTTAGTCCAATGGATGATGTAGGATTGTATGTATGATGCATCAATTCACACTGATTCACTTCCATAGGAACTAGTGTGGTTTGTATGAATTAAGAGGAGAGTGACAGATAGGAACTTGGTGAGGTAGCCAAGGGTCAGATCACAGGGAGCCCCGAAGGCCTAATTAAATATTTGGATTCCCATTCTAAGTGTAATAGGAAGCCATCACAGTATTTAGTGTATGAAGTGGCATGTTCTGATTTGTTTTAAAATGACTAGAAGCACGGAGACCTGTTAAAGAAAAAAAAAGTATTTTAGTAGTCTAGGGAAGAGATAATTGTGGCTTAAAATAGAGTGTTAATGATGAAGAGGTAAAGAGTGGTTAAATTTGGAATATTTATTGAAAGCACATCTGATGATATCACTGAGGACTAGAATGTGAATATGAGAAGTAGTTTTTAAATAATAAACCCAAGAAATTTCAAGCATTTAGATGTATCCTTGTGTTCTATCGTAACTGACTATAGAAGAAGCACATTTGGAGACTGATATATATATATATATATATATATATATATATATTTTTTTTTTTTATTTTATTTTATTTTATTTTATTTTATTTTATTTTATTTTATTTTATTATTTTATTTTATTTAGATTTTATTTATTTATTCATGAGAATACACAGAGAGGAGAGAGAGAGAGGCAGAGACACAGGCAGAGGGAGAAGCAGGCTCCACGCAGGGAGCCAGACATGGGACTTGATCCCAGTTCTCCAGGATCACCCTCTGGGCTGAAGGGGGCGCTAAACCTCTGAGCCAGCCGGGCTGCCTATATATATACACACACATAATATTTTTTTTTCAACAAGTTAACTTCAATACAATTTCTCAGTGGAAATCAAGTATGTAAGTCTGGAGATCAGAGGAGAGTGAGCCTAAAGTTGTGTATTTAGATAACATCAATGTGTGTAAGCTGTATTTAAAGCCATAAATTTGAGCTTGATGAGGTCCCCTTTGGAATGCGTAAAAATAAAAATTCACACTGAGGATTGAGCCTTGCATCTGAGGTTAACAAGTGGAGGAAAGAAGACTTATAATGAGCACCTTGTGATGGAAAGTGTGTCTTGAGAAATCAATTTAAAAATGTTGGGAAAAAGATTGAGAAAAATGGAGAGTTTATGGTTTGACTATATGGACACTCAACAGAAGCAGATCTAGGCCTTGGTTTCTAATGCAAACCCAGTTGTAACTAGACATGGATCAAAGCTTGGAAACAAACTTTCAGGGAACCAGTGAAGAAAGCAGACAAGGTACAGAGGACATGGTGCATGCTAGTCCCAGTGGTCTCCGATGTTTGGAGTTGGACTTTGGAGACAGCAGTTGTACCTGAGGATATGCGATCTTGAGAGGACAGAACTAGTCTGTGAGGGGGGTGTTCTCTCTCTAGATGCTGCATCCTGGGGAAATGATTGTTGTTGCGAATCTGGCTCTTTGTTGTGATTGTTTGCAGACTAATGGTCTATTTGACAAAACTAATGCTCTGAGCTGTTTGTTTTGTTTTGTTCTGTGAGAGATTCTGCAGTTCTGTTTTGGTCAACAATTAGTTCTGTCTTTTATACTCACTCCCAGTTCTAGTTCTTTCAGTCTAAGGACCAACTAGCTGGTCCAGTTCTTAGTAGTTTGTGGAGCAATGCATGGTTCATGTTCTAGCAGCATCAGGATGACTTGAAAAAATTGCCAAAATGTAGATCACTGGACTCCACCAGCACTCTCTGCAAATTGATTTTAAATTTGCATTTTGGCAAGCTTCCGAGGTGATTGTGATGCAGGGTGACACATGAGAACCATTCCAAATGACTGTTCTTTAAGAGTTTCTGCTCATCATTCATATCTGAAGCAGACTTCTTAGATAACTCACTCTTTTGCCATGCGCCAGCTAGGAAGCCCAGGAACAAGGCTCTGAGCCAAACTGCAGGCTTTCATGTTGCAAGAGGTGCCCTGAGCAGCATGGGAGAAATGCAACTTCCCTACTTTATCCCCTCCTTGTGAATGAACTGCTTCCTCTCTGATCTCAAGTTTTTTCTGAAGATGGAATGTGGGAATAAAGGAACAATGAGGTCTCAGCAACAGAGCCATGACCATGGGTCTCAACACTATGAATTAATTTAGAGGACTTCCATGTTAGCATTGACTGCCACTGAGATCTAACACTTTCTGTCTTCTAGAAACAAAGATCCTTGAACCTGGGAGTAAAACCCTTCTCTATTACTTCCTACTATGTTTAATCTGCTTCAAACTCCTTTTTTTTATGTTTTTATGAAGGAATGGGTTTAGAAAGAGGCTAAAATGATAATATTATTGCTGAACATTGGTTCAGGGTGAACAGAGAGAGAACTGTGTTAGCCAGAGAGTGATGGGGAGTTGAAGGGAGGGGATTTTTTTTTTTTTTTTTTTTTTTTTTTTTTTTTTTTTTTTTTTTTTTGAAGGGAGGGGATTTTATAAAATTTGCACCTAGGATACTCTTTAATGCTGATGTGAATAATCTGGTCAAGAGGAAATGCAGATTGTTTAAGAGAAAAAAGGGAAAATTGCAGTAGTCAAGTTTTTTAAAAAGTTGATGTAATTAAAACACATGGAAAGATTGGTCTTTGGAAGATGAATAGTTAATCTGTTGAAACAGGGAGGAAGACAGGCTGTTTGGGAACAGATGCTCAGGGTAGGAGCGTGAGGAAATAATCCTCTTTGCATTGCTCGGATTTTTTTCAGTGCAGTCAGGAATACCAACTATTGAAAGTGAGGAATTTGTAGGAGCTTGTCTGAGCAGAGGAAGAGATATAAAATAATTATCTTGCAGAACAGGAGGGTGATAGAAATAGCAGTCAGTAGTTGGTATATTAGACAGATCTTTGGGTTTTCTTGATGTGATATATACTAGTATGTTTTCCTACAGTTGTGGTTGGCTGTGCATTTGCAATCATAGAAAGAAGAGATTTGGGTTTAACCAGCATTTTATTTGCTAGAATAAGTAGGAGAGAGACAGGCATGTGGAAAATAAACAATTTTACAAGAGAATGATTATAATGATGGACCACAGAATAGGGGGTAAGGTGAGGAAGCGGGTAAGTAAGGAAAGCAGTGAGACCGTGAGAAATAGGAAATGAAGTGAAATACTGACTGGTGTTTCCAAGTACTTCCAGAACGGGATACTAGGGAGAGTGAAATGCAGTACCTTCACCCAAAGCACTTTCTTAAGGCATCTGGCAATTTCTCTTTATCAGAAACACTTTTAATTGGGTCAGGTTTATATAGAGGAATGTATGAAGCACTAAGGTTTGATAGGCGTTCAGGGAGCCAGCTGTTCTAAGTCTAACTCGCCAGTTCTAGTCTTAGCTGAAAAGGAGAAATGAAGCGAAGAATAACATTAATTTATCAAAATCAACTGGAGTAGATCAAAACCTTGTTCCACTGTATTTTCATCAATGAGGGAAGATAATAAGTGCATTTCAAGGATCATCTTTAATATTTAAGCCTATTTGAAGAAGCCAGGAAGCTAAGTAGAAAATGTATTTTATGTATATCAGTGAGAGATTACCTTTGGGCATGATGACAGAGCTCCAACTAACAGGGGCTTAAAGAAGACACTGCTGTGTTTTTCTTACATAAAAAAGAAGCCCAGATGAGGTGCTTCAGAATGGCAACCCTGTCATGTCACCATTATCCAGTGCTTCCCCTACTGGGGTTAGAACATGGTTTCCATTCCCAGTGTCATCCCGTGCTTTGCAAATGGCAGTGGAAATTCCAATCATCATGTTCCTATTTCAGCAAAGAAAAAGGAAGGAAAAATAGCACCGGTCAACTGAGAGAGCACTTTTGAAATACCTTCAGTGGAAGCACCAACAAGGACTTCCATTGACCCTTTCTAAATACACAGCTTGAAGTATATTTCTGTGGCCTTCTTGTTTTACCTTCCGCAACAATTAAGGGTTCAATTATTTACAAGCAGGAATAAATACCACAGAGGTAGGTAGCCATCTTTGTCACAAAAAAATGTCTGGTGCATCAAAACATTTAGCAAAAACATCATATAGAATGATGACATTTTATCAAGGTATCTAGAAATGGTTGAATTAGCTGTAGAACAGCAGCCAAACAAGTGATTTGCTAAACAAGTCATTTATCTTTTTTTTTTTTTTTGGTGCTTTCCTTTGATTTTATGGTATTTTATATTTGGTGTAATAACTTTAAATGTATATTTCGTGTATAAATAATTGGAGTAAACTTGAGATAACTCAGAATATTGTGATAAGCCAATAGCAAAAGAATAGTAGGGAGTGAGCTGTGACACTGCAAAAATACCATGAAAATGCAAGAAGGTGCAAATCAGATTAGCCAAATGGCACATTTATAGATCCAATAAATCTCTAAACTGGTTGGACTCATTTTCTGTTTTTCATCCACTTTTCAGAAAAGGTTAAAAAAGGCCTTTAGAAAATTAAGTTTTCATAGAGAATTTAACATATTTATCTGAACAATTAGTAATAAAAATAAAATATATCACCAATTACCATAAAAAGCTCTGAAAATACCACAAGTTATTGGAGTTTGTGAAAGCGTTTTTGAAGTGCAGAGTCTATTTAAATATCCCAGGGTGCAAGCCAAATAAGTCTATCAATAGCCCTGTTTCTTTTCAAACAATGCAAAATTAGATTATTGAAATATGAGAGTGCTTCTGTGTCCTTGTCAGGGGAAACATTATGTATAAATCAAAGGAACTTGACTCCGCCAGTGGAATTCATTTCACGCTTTTCTTTTTCTTTTTACATAAAGCAAATCGTCTTTAGATCTTCAGCTTATGATACAGGATGTTTGAAATCTTAAAAGTCATCCCGTGTTTACACTACCCTCTGGGCAGGGAGCTTGTCCACAGTCACAGCAGCCCCACATGTACGCTGTAATGTCTCTCTCGTTCATATTGTTTAAGACCTCACACGTAATGCCAAGTGGATTTCTTTCTCCTGTCCATGTCAGAAAGGCCTGCACACAATTGCTGGTTTTATAGGATGCCTAGACACAACACCCCCATTTTCCTCCTTCAAAGTTTGAAAACACCTAAAAGAAAGACTCTGGAGCCAGATGTGCAGATATGGAAACATCACCCTCTTTACTTGGCAAAGCTGTTTAGAAGAAGAGGCTGGAGTCTGGGCGGCAATGGCCTGCTTCGTCTTGCTTCATAGACTTGAACTTCCTTCTCCAGTCACAGGCAGCCTTCCCTGCCAAGCTTCCTGTAGGGCCAGTGTGCAGATGGGAAAGAAAAACCCAAAACCAAAAAACCCTCCTGCAAGCAGTGAGATCCAGAAGACCTGCCTCCCCCTCTCACTCCTCCTCCCTCCAGGACCAGGGAAAGGAGGAGAGAAGGAGAAGACTCCAAGGTCACTCAGGCTCAGAGCTTCTCTGTGGTTCTCGGGCAAGGAGCAGCAGTGATGTGTTTCCCGTGCAAATTCTCAGGGTGCACCTGAGGTCACGGAACCAGAAGCTCTGGGCGTGAGGTAGAGTGATCCGCATCATAGCAAACTCTCCTCATGATCAAGTTTAAGAACCAGGGCTCTAGAGATGTGAGTCCCTCCAGACAGGAGAAGTGGAAGGGTCCTCAGAGATTCCAGCTTTCGTCTCTTAACCTTGACTTGAAACCAAGTTCATTGTGATCTTGGGGAGTGGCCGTCTCTTCGGGGGTGGGCCAGCCATGCATCAGAGCAGCCATTCCTCTCAGGAGGCTTGGCCGCAGATGGTGTTGGTGTTGGTGTTGACGTCCTGCCCCAAAGGGCCCCCAACCCCAACGGGGCCACTTCAACTCTGGTGGACGTCCGTCCCCTGACAGTCTGATGCTATAGGAACTCTTCCCAAACCTCTCCGCCTAAACTTTTTATTTGCCACATGAGCTTTATCAGCTGGACTCAAGGCAGCTGAGAGGTGCCAGAGATCTAATGTCTCACAGGGGCAGCCCTTCACCAGCGAGGGACACAGGTCAGTGCCCCACTCAGGGAAGATTCTGAGGTGCATTCTAGTTTCTCTCTTCTCTTCTCTTCTCTTCTCTTCTCTTCTCTTCTCTTCTCTTCTCTTCTCTTCTCTTCTCTTCTCTTCTCTTCTCTTCTCCTCTTCCTCTCCTCTTCCTCTCCTCTTCCTCTCCTCTTCCTCTCCTCTTCCTCTCCTCTTCCTCTCCTCTTCCTCTCCTCTTCCTCTCCTCTTCCTCTCCTCTTCCTCTCCTCTTCCTCTCCTCTTCCTCTCCTCTTCCTCTCCTCTTCCTCTCCTCTCCTCTCCTCTCCTCTCCTCTCCTCTCCTCTCCTCTCCTCTCCTCTCTCTCCTCTCTCCTCTCCTCTCCTCTCCTCTCCTCTCCTCTCCTCTCTCTCCTCTCTCCTCTCCTCTCCTCTCCTCTCCTCTCCTCTCCTCTCCTCTCCTCTCCTCTCCTCTCCTCTCCCCTCCCCTCCCCTCCCCTCCCCTCCTCTCCCCTCCTCTCTCTCCTCTCTCTCCTCTCTCTCCTCTCTCTTCTCCTCTCCTCTCCTCTCCTCTCCTCTCCTCTCCTCTCCTCTCCTCTCCTCTCCTCTCCTCTCCCCTTTCTCTTCTCTCTTTTTTCCTTTTCTTTCTTCTTCTTTTCCTTTCTTTCCTATTTTTCTTTCCTCCATCTTACTTTGCTGGTCTCTAACATGTGCTTCCTAGGATCACATCCCAAATCAGCAACATGAACCTAAGTTTTTTTCTCACAATTGCTTTTGGGGAGACTTGCATTTAGGAATGTTCTTACCTTAATAATAATGGCTGCCTTTTGGTAGCTCCCCCTGCAAGCTACTGGTAGGCACCATATGTTTGCTTCCAGAAGGCTTTGAAATATGATTGAACATGATATTAATCCATTAACTCCAGAGTCTGAAATATCTGTCTTTATTATTCCCCATGCCAAATTATGTTCAGTAACACTGTTCAATAGAGTTCTTCAGAGCTTCTGAAATTAGATTAAATCATGACATCAACATACTATGATTATGTAATAACAAGAGCGTATAGATGCTCAAGCTTTAATATATAATCTAATTATAAAATCCCCCCGGAGAAATAAAACCTTAAAGATTAAAGTTTCAAAGAAATTAGTCCAAAGTAGTCAATATCCAAAATTGAAGTATTTGCCCTTGCACTATAAAATCTAAAGAAAGTCCAAATGTTTAATTACACGTAAAGTCCAAGAATCAAATTCTTCCTTAATTTCTTATTTTGTTTCCTTTTGGCGAGAGAGGTCCTTGAAAAATTTATGGATTTGGTATGACTTCAACATCTTTATCTTGGGCAAATTGTCATTAGACTTAAGTATATCATCTTGCTATTTGTTTTCAAATGGTTACATCTATTCTTTATTATTTCCTTGTATTTTGCCTTCTGTTGGGTTGCATAACTTTTAGAATTCTATTTTATTTTATTTTCAGGATTGACTCATTTAATTTTTTAAGTGTAGCTGTAAGCTATATTTACAATATGCAACTTTAACTTATTACCATGTATCTTCAAACGGTATTTTATTACTTCACATTTAAAATAAGAACCTTAAATTACTGAAATCTCTGATCTCTCCCTTTCCATATTTGTAATAATATTGTCAAATATTTTTGTATGTTACAAACTCTACAACACGTTGTTTTATTTCTGCTTTTAAGTAAATATCTTGGGGTGCCTAGGTGGCTCAGTTGGCTAAGCATCTGACTGACCCTTGATTACAGCTCGGTTCATGATCTCAGGGTTGTGGGATTGAGCCCTAAGTGGGGCTGCACACTCACCTGGAGATTGCTTGAGGTCCTCTTTCCCTTTTTCTCTACCCTCTACCCCACTCACGTGCATGGCATTCTCTCTCTTCCTCTCTCTCAAATGATAAGTAAATCTTTAGAAAAGTAAGTAAATATCCTTCAAAGATGTGATTTTTTAAAAAACAAGAGACAAAACTTTTACCATTTCTGATCTTCCTCATTCATTTATGTAAATCCAAATTTCTCAATCTTCCTTCACCCTAATAAATATCTTGTAACGATTTTCTCAGCCTTTGTTTATAAAAAGTTTTTTTTTTTTTTTCCCTTCATTTAAGGATATTTCTGCAGGATATTGAAATTTAGGTAGGTAGTTTTTGTTTTCTGTTTTTCTTTCAACATTTAACAGATGTTGTTCTATTATCTCCTGGCTTATATAATTTATAAAAGAGAAGTCAGTTATATTTCTAGTCTTCTTTTTTCCTCTTGCTGTTTTTTAAGGTTTTCATTTTTCACTGGGTTTCAGCAATTTAATTATTAATATACTTTGGTTTTGTTTCCTTCACTTGTATTTTTCCTGTAGGGATAATTCAACTTCTTGGACTTTGGGATATACATTTTTCAAAAAATGTAAAAAAAAAAAAAAAGTGGCTGTTGTTTTTAAGTAGATTTCTGTTTTCTCTCTCCATTAGAAATTCAATTATAGATATGCATGACTGCTTGACATTTTTCCATAGGACACTAAAATCTGTTTTATTTGTTTTCCTCTTCATGCTTTGCTTTCACTATACTTCAATTTAGATAGTTTCTATTGCTCTGATTCAAAGTCACAAATCTGTTTTTCTGTATGTATAATCTGCCATTAAGCCTAACCCAAGTATTTTGTAAAATATATTTCAGATATTGTATTTTTCAATTTTAGAAGTTTCACTTGTTTTTTATAATCTCCATTTTCTCCTCAGTTGTGTTCCCCTTACATATTTGAACCTCTCTATATCAGATATTTTGAAGATCATTCCATGCTCTCTGAAATTTTAGATCTTTCCCTATTGATCAATATTTTTCTTACATATGAGTCACATTTTCCTTCTTCTCACATCTATCTTTTTGCTGTTGTTTGTTTTTGGTTTTGATGATGGAAATTAGTGAGAGAGATTTGCAGGATTCCTTTGAAAAGTGTTGCTTTGGCATTAACTTACCCACATATCTGTTAGACCTTTTTTGAGGTTTTCTTTTTAACCCTATTTGAGTATTTCTAGAGTAACCTTTACACTAGGGTTTGTTTCACTACCTTCCTAAGTTGTAGTGTTTCTGGAGTCTCTATGTGGTGTTTAATGAAGTTCCTTCAATCTTTTTTTTTTTTTCTATTAAATCTCTCCAGTTGGGAGTCATTACTGTAACTTGCCACCTATCCTTGAGTAAGCTCTTGGAGCTTTTAAATTTATAGCTTCCTAGTTGTGGTTCTTTCTATAGTCATTGAACTTTGCCTGACTTTGTGGAGTTTCATCCTATAGTTTGAACAGATTCCCCTAGCTCTCTATCTCAACGTGTGTCTCTTCTTTCTGGTACTATGCCCTCACCAACCTTCCCCTCTGTTAACGCTCTGTTCTCTATTTTTAAGAATCTGTTTTATGGTTTGCCTCTCTCACTTTTTTTCCCCTCCTATGTTCATTTGTTTCTTAAACTCCACATGTGAGTGAAAGCATGTAGTATTTATCTTTCTCTGACTGACTTATTTCACTTAGCATAATACTTTCTAGCTCCATCCACATCTTTGCAAATAGCAATGGTTCTTTCTTTTTGATGGCTGAGTCGTATTCCTCTATCATCTATCTGTCTATCTATCTATCTATCTATCTATCTATCTATCTATCTATCTTTCTATCCATCCATGTATATATATATTACTTCTTCAGCCACTCATCAGTGGGTAGATATTTAGGCTCTTTCCATAATATGGCTATTGTTGATAATGCTGCTATAAACATGGGTGCATATGTGCCCCTTTGAATCTGTATTTTTTCTATCCTTTAGGTAAATACTGGTAGCACAATTGCTGGATCATAGGGTAGCTCTATTTTTGACTTTTTGAAGAATCTCCATACTGTTTTCCACAGTGGCTGCACCACTTTGCTTTCCCACCAACAGTGTAACAGGGTTCACAGGAACCATTTTTTAAAAGACTGAGAGGTTTTCATTCGTTAAAGGCAAGTTGTGTTATGACCCTCATTCGTAAAACTTCTGAAAGTTACTAGATATGTCTGATATTGCCAGCATCAACCCTATATGAAATAAACTTAGAAATTGTGAGTAATACTTGTTTTGTTCTCAGTGTCCAGTACATAATCTGCCAGAAGCACAGCAGGTACTCAGTAGAATATGAAGGGATGAGAATGAACAACAAATAGCAACGAAAGGTCTCTTCTGGCTGTGGTGAAATATGAGTCTTTCTATGTCAGTTTCTTAAGGATAAAGAATTTATACTTAACTGATCATAACCACCCCACAGTAGGTTAATTTTTTGACTATGTGTCAAGAAAAGAGTATATGCTCTCTACCAAATAATTCTTTACAGTTTTCTTTGGTGATAGAAGCCCATTTTGGCTGCTTTCATGGCTACCCATCTTAAACTACCTTTCCCAGATCTCTTTGAAGCTAAGTATCATCCAATGAAGTTTTTGCCAATGAAGTATAATAATAACTAATTTGTTTAATGTCTAGATATTAACATAAAAGAGAAGATATGGGGACACCTGGGTGGCTCAGTGGTTGAGCATCTGCCTTTGGCTCAGGTCGTGATCCCTTGGTCCTGGGATCGAGTCCCACATCGGACTCCCTACAAGGAACCTGCTTCTCTCTCTGCCTGTGTCTCTGCCTCCCTCTCTGTGTCTCTCATGAATAAATAAATAAATCTTTAAAAAAAAAGGAAGATACATGCTTTTCCTTCTCTTTTTCTCGGTTTCTGCTTATTGGAATATGAATCTGATAGTAGTAGCTGAGGAGCTATGTTTAATTTAGAGAAAGGAAGTCAAGTTTTAAAGTTAGCAGAAGAAAAAGATAGAAGGTTCCTTAATAATGTCTTCACAAAAGATATTCATACCCTAATCCCTGGAACTTGTGAATGTTACCTTATATGGCTTATAAGGAGACTTACATATATGATTAAGGATGTTGAATTGGAGATATTATTCAGGTACTTTCTAAATATAACAGTCCTCACACAAATGAGGCAAGAAAACCAAACAAGGAAATGGGACGTATGATACCAGAGGAAGAGGTTGGAGTGATTTGATAAAGGGGTCATAGACCAAGGAATGCAGGTGGTCTCAAGAAGCCAGAAATTGCAAGAAGATAGATTTCTCCCTAAGACTCCAAAATGAACCAACCCTGCCAGCACCTTAACTTTAGTTTGCTAAAATTGTTTATGGACTTTTGGCTTCTAAAAATGTAAGAGAATAAATTTTTGTTGCTTTAAGTCACTAAATCTGGGTAATTGTTTCAGCGACACGGGGTTGACACTGGGTTCTATAACAAGATCAGGTTACCCAACTATCCTTTGGACATCTATAAGGACTATTTGGTTTAAATCACTGAATTTGGATCTCTTTGTTATAACAACTTAACCACATCCATACTCTCAAACCATCATACCATTTTATGGCTATGTCTCAGAAGATATATCTTATTTAAGCCATGACTGTATCGTTGGTCTGTTAGGTCAGTTCAGCCAGCATTTTATCTTTATTTATCGGGCTTACTTTTCATTTCTACTACAATCCAACTTCAGATTGGTAGAGAGGCTCTATTTTATGCATTCGGTGAGCCAGGATCCTTCTGTCTATAGGCCACTGTATTATGTAAGACCAAGCTGCTGCATGTCCTTATTATAGTCTGTGAACTGTTTCTCTGACCTGTGAACTGTTACAAATCCATGAATTGAAGTAGAGAAATTATTAGTAAGGAGCACCTGGGTGGCTCAGTGATTGAGCGTCTGCCTTTGGCTCAGGTCGTGATCCCAGGGTCCTGGGATTGAGTCCTGCATCAGTCGCCTCACAGGGAGCCTGCTTCTCCCTCTGCCTGGGTCTCTGCCTCACTCTGTGTCTGTCATGAATAAATAAATAAGATCTTTAAAAAAAAAAAGTTGTTACTAGTAAGCTCAAAAAATTTTTTTATACCAATTTCATATTTCTACACCATCTATGTAAAGGATTCTATTATCTGGTAACTATAGAAGTCGAAGTAAAAAAAAAGATCTCCCAATTGCTGATAGTTTGAGAATCACTTCCCTGAAAAGTTGGAGTCCTCCACTAGATCCTAGATCTCCTAGATCCTCCGTGTTTTTTTTTTTTTTTTTTTTTTTTTTTTTTTTTTTTTTTTTTTTTTTAGCAGATAACAGAAGGGCCAATGCTTGAAGGATGTGTAGGAAGCTTATAGGACAGGCCTTGTAACAGCACTTTTGCCTCCCTACTAGGATTCACAATCAGTACATTCTACTTTTTTTTTTTTTTTAAGATTTTATTTGTTTATTCATGACAGACACAGAGAGAGACAGACAGAGAGGTAGAGACTCAGGCAGAGGGAGAAGCAGGCCCCATGCAGGGAGCCGGATGTGGGACTCAATCCCGGGTCTCCAAGATCAGACCCTGAGCCAAAGGCAGACCCTCAACCACTGAGCCACCCGGGAGCCCCAGTATATTCTGTTGTAAGGGAGTGTGAGAAAGAGAAGCTGGCTCTGGGCTCAGAAAAGAAAGGGAATACTCTTAGTGTGCATCTAGTCTGATTTTGCCACGAGAGCACAGTGGTTGTAGGCTTTCTGGGAGAAAAATCAAGTGGTGTGGGGCACCACGTCTTTCAGAAAACATTTGAGACAATCACATGGTCTCTGGGGAACAGACATCTTTGGACACACTGCCACATGGAATTACTTGCGTTTGTGAAACCAGGTCCTCAAGGATTTCCCCAAGGCCCCACACTGCTCCAGCTGACATACAGCCTTTAGCTGATTCTGAAACTAAAATTGAGATTAATGTTTCTGAAAACTATGCCTTCAGGGGACTGCTACCAACCTTAACTTCACCATGAGCTCTCCACTGTGCCATTTCCTCAAATTGAAGGATTGCGGATCTTGTGTTGTATTTATTTCTATTACATTTTCCCCAGCTTCTAATGCTCTCTTTCTCTTAGTTGCTCCATTATTTATTTCAGGAGGTTTCACCAACTTCATTATCATCTTAATTTGGACCCTTTCCTTTTTCCTTTGGCAGAGCGGTATGCTGGAAATCAGGGTCTTCCTTCTTGTTTATTGCTCTCTGCTTTCGGGCCCAAACATTTTTGTTCTCGTGTGTTCCTCTGTATGTCGTCCTGTGGGATCTGTCACAGGGAGAGATCTGAAAATACGGCATCTGGATCTGCCAGAACCATTCACAGTCCAAACAAATATTTTTCACCTTCTCCTTCTTGATGTGAGTCATCCACCCAGACGTTCTTCTTCCATCAGACTAATATCTAACCCATGTGCAGACATGATCCATCGTTACCTCGCCTGGATTCCTCTTAGCGTGTCTCCTCTTCTTCAGTCTGTAGGTCTCCTGGTCATGTGCCCTAAGCTGCAGAGGAGGGCTCCTCGGCCACCTGCAATTACTGTCATTTTGAAATACATCTGGGGATGCCATAAAACTTTTATGCTGCTCTTCTTTCTAATATTTTTTTCCACACTTGGTGTACACAGTTTGATAGAGCGTCTGTGAAATATTATTCTCATTTTTGTGTATTTCCAAATTAATATGATCATTCCTAATTTTTGCGTATCCCTGACTTCACGTTTGTGAGGTCAGGTCATAGTCCCTACTGTGCCTAAAATCCTATCGTGGCCCCCAATGCCACTCAGATTACAAGCCAGTCGTTGGAATGCCCTTCAAAACATGAAATGTTCTGATTTTGTGGCATCTTCTTATCCTGCTACCCTTCCCCTCGCAAACTCCACTCCAGCTGCATTTTATGCTCTTTTTGTCTTTAAATATAACAAGTGTTTGCAGTTGGCTATTCCCTCTGCCTGAGGAGACTTTCCAGATCTCCACCAGGCTCGGTTCCAACCTCCTTCGACTCTTTGGTTAAATGTTCCTTTTTTAATGAAGCCTATGCAGACTACACAATTTAAAATTATAACTAGTCCTCACCTTCCCACTTCCAGTCACTCTTGACTTTATTTACCCATAGTGCTATTACCTGCTAATAACTTCATACATCCTAACCTACTATTTACAGTGTTTTTTTCCCCTAGTATTTACCATCCTTGATATAGGGATACATTCCACAATCCAGGGTTATAATAAGCAATATGTTTATTAAGCCAAAAGCAATTTTTTCTTTGTTACTGATATATAAATAATAGCATCTTAGGCTTCGTTAAATAAGTTGAATTACTTATTTCATATGTTTATAGTTTATTTTTGGTCTTCCTTCACTGGAGAAAATTCTCTTTCTCTCTCTCTCTCTCTCTCTCCCCCTCTCTCTCTCCCTTTCTGTCTGTCTCTCTGCATTTTCCCTGAACAGTGCCATTTACTGGATAAATACATATTAATAGATAAATAAATGTTCCCCATTGGTTCCAATTTAGGATCCCCTTGAGGAATCATTCTAGTCTGCTTTCTGAGATTTTTCCATTCTCCTCAGCTGTCAGATTGCAGGGAATTACTTATGATTTTATTAAATAGACAACTAAAACATTTCCTTGGTTTTTAATGATACCCTATTTAGAGCTGCCTCTCATGGCGCGCGTGCCTGCGTGCTGTGCATGTGTGTGTGGGGGGGTGTATATGTGGGGGTGTGTGTGCTGGACATCAAGATCTAATTTTCCTTCTTCATATCAGGCTGCTCTGTCCTCTAAGATGTCGTCCTAAGTAAGTCTCTCTTTTCCAGTTTAATCAGTCTTTCTTCCTTTCTTTTGTTTTCATTTTCTACTACTCATGTCCTTATAGAAAATTAAAGTATATTTTTAAATTACTTCAGTGCCTCCTTGACTTCCTGAGCAAACCTAATTCTTGGCGACAGTGGGGGTATGGAGGTTTAATTGCCATTTTAGGTTTTTAGTTGGCGGTGCTTTCACTGGCAGTTGCTTCTCTATCCAACCCTTGAGATTTATTTCTCTAGAACAAAGATAAGATGCTTTTTTATTTTGCCTTTGTCTATTAATAAAATGCATGCTCTTTCTTTGGCTCAGGACTCATTGTAGATCTCTGCAATCTAAAGCCACGATCAGAGTTTATATAAAAACAGAAACCAGAATACTTGTTACCACTAGCAGTGGGCTGGTGTTTAAGTCTTTGAAAAAGCTCTCCTTTACAGAAGTCATCCCTGCAAGATTCCTCATTTGTAACAAAAAAGTAGTTAATGGAATTTGGGTAGTCAGCTTAGCATTGCCTAGCTAGGTGGGCCACTAATAATATAGAGGAGTAACCTGTACTTAGTGCTTTGTAGCACTAATGGAAATTAGCTGCCTGTGCATTAGGGGGAAAAACACAGAAACACTTCCTACAGACACGGTTGAGAAACACAGAGAAAGCCACTTACTGATACATATAAAAAGGACTTACCTTTACTTCGGCCTTGATTTAAATACCAGACCAAAGTGCACCTGGGTAATTCAGAATTGAATTATGACAGCCTCTACACAGGGTGACCTGCTTCTTAAGGTCTGTATTTGTTAGACACAGTTCCGCCTGCATAAACACAGCTATTCATTTATGGGGAAAAAAGTCACCCAATGGGACCAAATCTAATTAGCCTGTGTTTATTAAAGCTTAAGGCCTAAAGCCACTCGCTAAGGCTGCAGCATATAGAAACCTGCTTTCCTACTCTCCCTCTCTATATAAAATCACCCTCAAAGCATGTACTATCCGAGCTAAGTCACCTCCCGGAGCCGTTTCAAAAGCTACGATTCCTCCTACTGTTATGATGTCAACCGAACTTTACTCTGTACATTTGTCAGGGTTTCCCAAAGCATCAGATGTTGGGCGTTTGGGGTCTGGGTAAATAACACCAGTTTCTTCTCCTCGCGATCTGGTCTTCTGAAGCAATTCAGGGAAAGATAGTGAGTTATGTAAAGGAGAGGAGATCACCTGCATTGTGGAAAAGCTGCTCGGTGGATGTGGTTGAGATCTAAGACAGTTGTTTAGTGTCCATACTTTAACGTGTCCGGTAACTCATGAGCATTGCTATGGACCTCGGCACAGGGAAACAAAGTCCATCCCTGACCTTCCCCAGAGCAGAACAACACACATCCTCTTTACAGACAGATCCAAAGTAGGAGAAGAAAGAACTGAGTAAGCTCAGTCCTTCTCAAAGCTTGCCATCCCTTCTCCCACTTGTGCACTCACTGATGTCTAGGGAGAGGTACAATCCTCTGCATGAATCAAAGAGTTCCTTGGGGTCTTTTGTTACCAGGAGCAAATCTCTCCAGTAGATGACCCATTCTCGGATACCATGGTTTTGTATTCACCCATGATTGACTTAGACCTAAATTTATTTGGCCAGAATTCTTTTATGGTACAAGTGAATGTATTTATGGACTTTTATGGGTAAATGAATGTACTAAATCTTATTATCTTACTTTAAATATTAAAAAAAAATTTCTTTATAAAATTATAATCTGAATATATCTCCACACACAGTTAGATTAGCGTGACCTAGTTCACTGGGCTGGTTTACACCTGTCCGTAAAAGTGATAGTTCACAGATTATTTCTGTGTATACAAGTCCTAGGTAATGTTACAAAACACTCATGAGGTGGCCGGCACTTAAAGAACAGTATAATGACTAATTAATGTAATGACACTTGTATAACAAGAGAGTCGAAAGAAGGTTAATGTGATAATGAGGCTTATTTGATCTTAAAGATTTAGCATGAAGGAACTCTCAAGATAGCTTAATTAGATTTTAAGCACCTTTTACAATTTGCATGTGTACTTGTTAATCCATATGTTCTAAAAATAAATTTTACTTCATTTAAATTAATGAATTTGTCTAATCTTTTCCCTTGTGCTGTTTTACTGTTATTGGTGATGGTGTTTCTCTCAATTTTTCATTTGATATCTATTATTTACGATTTTTTCTTTCATATTATGCTTAAATCGTAGTTCAATTCAAAATAGTAAGACGTTTTAAATTATGAAACAATAGCTTAGTATAATGCAGGCAGTTACGACAAGTCATGATTGGAACCATTTAACTCCTTTTTATGTCACTTAGTACACTGTATTACACCATCCAGTATATCAGTAAATGTGATTTCATTATTTGATACCTGTGTCATTTTTAAACTTGTCCAAATGGAAAGAACATTTTAGAAATTAATTTAACAATGAAACAGGACATCGTTTGTAGCAGTAATTCAGTAAATTGTATACTGCTCTCTGGTGCCTTGGGAAAGTATAGAATTACATTTTCACATTTCATATTTAGGCTTTCATGAGTTCTCCAAATTAATACCTCTTTATGCTTTTCTTATGAGTGATTGCTGTAATTCGTTTACACAATTTTTACTACGCAGTTCATGTTTCTTTCTCAATGCAGTTTGCTCTTGTACCACATTACTTCTTGAAGTCATTAGGGCATGAGTATAAGTATGGATGGGCCTCCTATTTTCTTTTTCTTTTTTTTAAGACTTTATTTATTTATTCATGAGAGACATAGAGAGAGAGAGAGGCAGAGACACAGACAAAGGGAGAAGCAGGCTCCTCACAGGGAGCCCCATGTGGACCTAGATCCCGGGACCCGGATCACACCCTGAGCCAAAGGCAGATGCTCAACCACTGAGCCACCCAGGCATCCCAGTCCTCCCATTTTCTCTGACCAAGGTCAAATCCATTTTCTAAGGCTCGATTCATGTTCCATGTTTTACACACAGGTATCCATGAGCATTGCAGTTCATAGTAATCTCTTCCACCTTAGACACCCTGCGTTGCTACATATGCGGTATTCTTTTCATTGGAAGTAATTAAGTTGATTTTCAGAGCATCTTTCTTTAGGGTTTTAATGTACATGGAGCTTTGCAATTAGATAGCCAAAGAATGAGGGTCATGTTTCATAAATACTTTGCTTTCTCTATTTCTCTAGGAGGATTGCTATACACTGGCATCTAGAATAGGCTTCATTTTTTACTTTGCAGCTAGCACATAGTAAATAGATTTATGTTGATCTATTTTGCTTGTTGAACTGGAAACTTTTTTTTTTTTAATATCCTAAAAAATAACCAACTAAATTGCTGTGGGCTGATGAGAATTGGCCATTCTGCATGTAACAATGGTATTTGTGTCTTGGTACACAGTTGACCTTTGAACAATGTGCAGGTTAGTGGTGTCAACCCCCTCACAGTTGAAAATATACGTATGACTTTTGACTCTCCAAAAACTTAACTACCAATAGACTACTATTGATTGGAAGCCTTATTGATAACATAAACCATTAATTAATATGCCTTTTGTATATTATATGTACTATGTAGTACATTCTCAGAATAAAGTAAGCCACAGAAAAGAAAATTTAATGAAGAAAACCATAAGGAAGAGAAAATACTTTTATAGTCCTCTATTTAGCAGAAAACAAATTTGCATATAAGTGGACCCTTGCAATTCAAACCTGTGATGTTCAAAGGTCAGCTGCAGAGTACTCTTCTAATGATGAAACCAGTGATCCAATTAAACTCACAGTAGATAAGGTCATTAATTAAACTTGGTGACATAAGCAAGGACATAGCTCCTCCCCATATAGCCTTTTTGAAATTTGAGGTGTCAGATGAATTCAAAAATTTGTATAAAATGCAAAGAAGAACTTTTCCAAAATGGGCCATAGATACAACCTGGACTGAGTACATTTTCTCCTTAGTAGGAGGATTACCACTCATGTAGATTCATAATTTTAGGTGAGAGTCAAAGAGAAAGGTGTGGACACGCAATAGCATTTTTCCTCAGAAATCTACATCTGTTTTGATTGCAGTGTATTTACTGAGATTATATTAAGCACAAGGTAGTTTCAATTTAGTTGAGATGATGAGGCAAGCATGCTTCTAGAAGTTTAATGCCATATATAGAGACTCCATATTGAGCAAGTGCTAAAAGATGTTGTTGTTACTGCTAGTTATGATGAATATGATGATAATGACAGACAAGATAAGCCAAAAGGAAATGAAAAGGGAGTATGTGTTGGAAGGTTCTGATTAATTTATTGTTCATAAGGCAGCCTGAGAAGTTCTCCTTTGGTTCTGGCTCCACATTCCCAGCTAACACAAATTAGTTTAAGTAAGCTTTGTCAGAGGTTAAGTAGGAGGATTGCTATACACTGGCATCTAGAATAGTGACTTGCGAGTAGGCTTCATGATAAAAAATACGAATAATTTTGTGTATCATATAGTTGCATAAGGGATTAACAGTAGAAAATAGATCATTTGTGACTATCAGTAATGCTGTCACTATCAATAGATAATATATGCCATCAGATCTTAATATATGCCATCATATCACATTTCCTCTAAATCACTTTTTAAGAGCACTGATTATTTTAAAATAAAGCAAGTAATGAGCAAGCAAAACACCCAATGATAGTACTACTCCTAACAAGTACGACAGTCCTTTTTCTCACAAATGCTAATTTAAGTCAGGATGTCTTAAAAGTAAAGATTAAAAAATATTTCTTAGAAAGTATCTGGGAAATTTTATGGACGCTAACGAGCATTTTGTAAGTGATTATCATGGCTTTAAAAACTGTGAGTATTTTAAAATAACACATCAACTCTGTCAAGGAAATAAGAATTGTTTACTGAAAGTAAGCTTTTAGAAGGAGAAAATGTATTATTTAATCAACTGATATATTTTAGCAAATATTTTAGGTTATAGTGTAGAAAAAAAATACGGTAAATAGTAGTGCCATCTATTGATAAAACTGAAAACTACAGTTTCTTTTTAAGGAAAACTGAGAATTTATAGGACTGTATTTCCAAAAAAATGATTCTTTATTGTTGTGATTATTTTATTATTGTATCACATCAAGTACTAGACATGTTAAAAAATTTGCATGAGTATATGTGTATATGTATATGTGTCTATATGTATGTATCTATGTATCTATGTATATGTATATATGATTAATAATGTTATACTTCCCATAATAAATATTGGTTATTGATTTAAGTTTACTTAAGCTGTTGTCTGAGTGAATAATAGCAAATTTAATCACCGAAGAAAATTAACTTTAATATTATATACTATTTTCTGCAAAAAATTAAGCAATAAGTACTCATATAGTGAGTGATGAATCAGTGTTTTATTTATTCTATTTTAATATGCAGAAAAGACTTTAACACATAAAAATGAATATTTACCTTTTAGCATGCTATTATGATTATTTTAATATTTCTTTTTAATTTTTGTTTGATTATATATAAAACAGACTTTAAAAAATTCTTAGATTAGTTATTCTCAATAATTCTAAATTATACTCTCAATTTTTCCAATTTGCTACAGTACACCTGGTTAGAATATTCTATATCCTCTCTGGCCAAATTATCAAAGGTGATACTGAATAGTTTAGGAGAGTTAGGTTTTTAAAAAATATATGCTAATTAAGGGACAATACTACTAGAGGAAAAGTACAGAAAGCAGAAATAGTTCATTCATTTAGAGTAGGTGCAACGTCCTACTCTCAATTTAAACACAATTTTGGCTATGATGTGGAGAATGGATTAGTACAGGAATGTAGGAAATAAGATCACTTAATAGATTTTACATTTACAAAGGCTAGAAATAGTGGAGTTGCAGAGTAAATTTAGGGTAGGAAAGGGGAAGAAATTGAGAGAAAATTAGGAGTAAATATGTTGTGGTATATAATTATGTAGTGGATTGGTTGGGAATGTTAATAATTTAGAGGGACAAATCACAGATGACTCCCATTTTTTTAATTTGGCTCTGTGGTGGCAACATTATTTGCAAATAAACATATAGGAAACATGCCATTTCTGAGTTGAACATCACATTAGCTTGAGAGGTAGCCACCTCTAGTCGTTGATGGCAGCAGCCGGCACTAGGAGTATGGGAACACATACATGCACGCTCTCTCTCCTGCCGGGCACACATCAGCAGAGAGATGTGTCAAGTGCACTATTAGGGAACCAAACCTGTGAGAATGCAGAGTATGGAGAAGCTGGGAATGAAGGATTGCCCAGGAAAATTAGAATGGCATTATAATGGTTGCAATGGGATGAATCATTTTCTTTGAGCTACATAGGGTGGGCTTTTCTTCATTACTGAAATAAATCATGTTTTATTGAAAGTAGATCAGTAACATTTTCATTAAACTTTTTAATTTTTAGATAACTGCAGATTCTTATGCAGTTTTAAGGAAATGATTTGAAAGCATCCTTTAATCCCTTTCACCATTTTATTCCATTGGTAACATCTTGCAAAACTTGTAATAGTACAACATTAGAACCAGGATACTGGGACGCCTAGGTGGCTCAGCGGTTGAGCATCTACCTTCGGCTCAGGTCATGATCCTGGAGTCCTGGGATCGAGTCCCACGTCGGGCTCCCTGCAGGGAGCCTGCTTCTTCCTCTGCCTGTGTCTCTGCCTCTGTCTGTGTCTCTCATGAATAAATAAATAAAATCTTAAAAATAAAAAAAAGAACCAGGATATTGAAGTTGATAACATCAAAGACAAGAGCTCAATTCTATCACCCCAAGGATCCCTAAAGTTGCCCTTTTATAGCCATACCCACTTCTTTCTGTCCACACCCCCTCATTAACCACTGACATTCACGAATCTGTTCACCCTTTCTATAATTAATTATTTTGAGAATGTTGTGTAAATGGAATAATACAGTAGATAGGCTTTGGGGATTGGACTTTTTTTCCTCCATTGAGCACATTATCTGGAGATTCACCTATGTTGTTGTATCAATAGTTTATTCCTTTTTTTTTCAATAGTATTCCATGGTATGGATATAGTAGAGATTGTTTGTTCATGTACCTATTGAAGGACATTTAGGCTGATTTGTTATTTTCTATTACAAACAACACTGCAAAAAGTATTCATGTAGAGGTTTTTATATGAAAACAAATTTTCATGTCTCTGGGATTTTAATTGCTAAGTCAAATGGTAGTTTCATGTTTAGATTTGTGTGTGTGTGTGTGTGTGTGACTGATAGAGTGCTTGTACCATTGTACATTATCACCAGCAGTGTACGAGTGATTCAGTTTCTTTGCAACATGGCCAACACTTGGCATTATCACTGGTGTTATTTCAGTCATTCTGATATGTGTGGTGAAATCTTATTGTCATGTTAATTTGCATTTATGTGATAGTTAATGAAGCCAAACATCTTATCATGTGGTTACTTGCCATCTGTATATGATCTTCAATAATATGTCCTCTTATATCACTTAGCAATTTTCTAATTGAATTACTTTTTTACTGTTGAGTTTTAATAGCTCTTTACATATTCTTTTGTTTTGATAGTTCTTTAGATATTCTTTTTTTGTTCTTTTATCTGGTTTAGAAATATTTTGTCCCACTCTGTAGCTTGTATTTAATCCATTTCATAGGCCTTTTTTCTACAACATCAAAATTTAAATTTTGATGAGGTCCATTTACCTTTTTTTTTTCTTTTTAATGAATACTGTTTTTAAAGTCAAATCTAAGAATTCTTTGCTCATTCCTAGATAGTGAAGAATTTTTCCTATGTATTTTCCTAAAAGTTTTATAGTTCTGTATCCTGCAGTTTAAAATACATTTTTAGTTAATTTTTTGTATAAAGTGTGAGATTGAGTCAATGATAATGCCATGACAGAAAGATAATACATGAACACTAATAAAAGAGAAAATAAAAGCCTCCAACTATGGATATGACCTTATAACTAGCAGGCAATGGGAGGGATGACCCAAGTCTGAGTAATTACAAATTGGACCATGTCTGCTATAGTCAGGTATCTGCTTCTTCCTCAGACAACTTATAGATCTCTAAATTCTAATCCCTAAATAAGCCCCCAAAATAAAAGGATTCCTCTTTCCATCATGTGTTTGAGTTAGCATTTTTGCTGGTCCTGTTTTTGTTTTTCCAGGTTTGAGAGTGAACGTGAGGAGTAAAAAGAAGCAAAGGAACAAAAAAATTCTAAAACTCTATTTTAGATAGAGGTGATCTTACATCCTGAGTTAGGAGTAGCTATTATTTAATTCTTAGATATAACTTGACAAAAAAGATTTTCGTATGACAGTTAAAGATGGAGATTTCACAAGAGATTGAAGAAGAAGGAATACAAAGGGAGTTTATCGGTGCAATATAGGTAGGATGAAGTCCGAAAAAAGAGGAAATAACAATAATGTATGATACAAGTATAAAATTAAATGAAAAATTAAAACAAATATTATGTGCATGACAATTGATATATGTGGTTTGAACTTCTGCTTCAAAATGAATGTTTGGGAATAAAAATTCAGCTATGTGATACTTGTACCTAAAAAGTTAGTTTCTATGTGATAGAAACACCTAAAAAGAAATGAAAATATATTGATGATAAAGTGATTGATCAGTTGTGTAGAAAATAAATTAAATGAAATCAATAGTAAATTAAATCTATAGTAAATGAAAACAAATTATTTTAAAACTTTATTTCTGCAAAGCCAATCATCAAGTGTTGGAGGGAAAAAGTGTAAAAGTTATCCTTGCATATTTGGGAAGAGCAAGCACTTAGTTTGAGAAAACAAGGACTTAAAATAGTTGAATCAAAGGCAGTACCCTGCTACTTGTATTTTAAAACAATGGTGATGTTCATTCTTAAACAACATTCCTTTCTTTCCTAAAAGCCACGATATGATACGGTACGCAATAGCTCACTTGAAAGTGCTAGAATCAGAAGGTAAAGAACACCATGTGCCATCACACAATTCCTACTAGACAAGGCCTTTTCGGCGCTTGATAAACCAAGCATCCGTGTAGCCTTACATTCAATAGAAACATCCCTTATACTCTGGGTTTTAAGATCCTTGCCCCTCCAGTTCCAATGTCATCACATCTGACCCCATCGTTGTAAATATTTTCAGCCTTTTGCCAGAATTGCATGATGTTATCCTCAGACACCGAGCAAATGACCCACGGCTCATTGGGGTTCCAACTAAAATCTGATATCTTGGTGGTGTGTCCTCCATGAATAAACAGGAGTTCTGGAGGCCCAGAACTTTTACGGAAGTGTTAGTTAAGCTTAAACACATTGGCTCGAATAAAGAAAAATATTTCCCCATAGTAAAAACATTTGAACGTACAAGAATCAAAAACTTTTATGTACCTAATATATATATTAAAATTGCGTCAAGGAGAATATAAGAATCAAAGGATTTTTTTGATAAAGGTATAATAATAGTGAGGATTTTAATGTACAGTTAAAAAATTAACAGATTAATGAACAAAACCTAAGCAAAAGTAAAGAAGATTGTAATAACTCAATGACTGTGCTTGATATATATGTTGTGTTTAGATTATAGGTAGACGGATGGCTGTAACATTAGTGCTGTCATATATATGTTTTTTTATCATTTATATCCATATCACATATATATAAAATGCTGAAAAATAGCTGAAATGTAACTGATAAAATTAGTATACCCTAGGGGTACTTGGGTGGCTCAGTCGGTTAAGTATCCACCTTCAGCTCAGGTCATAATGTCCGGGTTCTGGGATCCAGCCCTGTGTGGAGCTTCCAGCCTCTGTGGGGAATGTCTGTTTCTCCATCTGCCTTTGCTCCCTACTCCCTATTTGTGTGCGCTTGTGTGCTCACAGGGACTCTGTGCCTCAAATAAATAAAATCTTAAAAAAAAATTAGTATACCATAATATAGTAAATTAGATATGAAAAGAATAAACCTATACCTTACAATGCTTATTTTTAAAATGCTAACTAATATAATGGGTGTTTCCTGTAACATAGAAATAAGCCAGGGTTATCCTTTTTTTTCAGGGGTGCCATCTATTACCCATCTCCACTATCACTCAATTGTTTTGGAGTTTAAGCATATAAATATTAGAAGATATACAACTTTTTAATATATATTTGCAGATGATAGGACAGCTTAACTCTGAAACCCAAGAGATCAAAATCTAAAAGCTTTTTTTTCCTAAAAGAAAATTAGGGCTCATAGACACTTAGCAACTTATAATCTATATAAACACATTTTCCATTAACAGCAAAAAAAAGAAAATGTTAAAAAAAAATTAGTAGAAAAAATTCAGATTCTAACTAAAGGACTTCAAAAATAATGTAAATAAATGGAACCATATACCATATTCTTATATTGGGAGATATCATATATTAAAATAACTGCATGGGAAAAAAGTAATAATAAAATAATTCCACAGCTTTTTAAATTATAGATTTAATACAATTTCAACCAGAATTCCAAAAATCTGTTTTTTTCTTCTCTGTTTTTTCCTTTCTTCTTCCCTTCCTCCCTACATTTCTTTTTTTTTTTCTTCTCCCCTCACTTCTTTTCCCCCTCTCTGCTGCTACTTCTTCTAATAAAAGAGTAAATGTAGGAAAAAAAACTGATGAAATTAACAGTAGTGTGAATGAATTTGTAGTAAGGGATATCAAAACCTAATTTAAATCGACAAAAAAATTAAAAAAAAATAAATCGACATTAACTAAAAAATATAGTACAGATTCATGAGGTGGTTAAAATACAGAAAAGAGCGGTAATATGTAAAATCATTTTATTTATTCATTCATGAGAGACAGAGAGAGAGGCAGGGACACAGGCAGAGGGTGAAGCAGGCTCCACGCAGGGAGCCCGATGTGGGACTTGATCCCAGGTCTCCAGGATCAGGCCCTGGGCCGAAGGCAGGCGCTAAACCACTGAGCCACCCAGGCGTCCCTGTAAAATCATTTTAAACATGAAAATATATGTGCATATATGTGATATGTAAAATAAAAATAAAATATACAATGAAAAAATATATATAGTGATTGAAAAATTATTATATACAGTGTGATGAAGAAAGGATATACAATTATTGAAAATATATTGCTTCATTCTTGAATGACGTATTAAAATAATCAATGCCACTGAAAGAAAATTAGGGTTTCTCATACATTATGTAAACATTTTTAACATTTACCCAGAAGTTGGATCATAAACTACATTATAATCTAATTAGAAATATAATTGTGTTAAAAAGAAAAATAAATTTAGGCTGTTAATTGTTAAGGAAAATATTTATTTAACTGAAGGTGTCAGTGTTTGGGTGTTTTTCTTTAGCAAGACAAGAAATCCAATAGTAATGAAAGAGTTGTTTCATGGGTCACCATAAATAAAAATATCCTGTATTTAGTTATTCAAAATACACTGGATGAAACATTTACAGCACAAATAAGAGCTAAAGGATTGTTGTACATTTCTCTAGTAGAATAAATATTCCTATATATTCACAAGAAAAAAATGGGTAAAAGCTATGAACAGGCCATTCATAAAAGGAATCAAAATGACTAATGAGTATAGGAAAACATATTCAAGTAGCAAACAATGAAATCTGATTTATTTAAAATGAGGAACCATTTGCCAAATTTAAACAATTAAGAACATCCATTTCAGATGAATTTCTGGAAAATGCACCCTCCCCTACTGTGGTTAGTTTTGAGAGAAGGGATTTCTATAAAATATTAGCATAGTAATTTAACATTCGATTTTAAATACATGTACTTTTCAATTTAGCAATTCTTTGATTCAGCTTATCTGGAAAATCAAAAGCAATAGTAGTATGTTGGTACAAGAATGATTTTTATGCACACTTATGTATAATAGTGTGAAACTGTGACCCATATCACCATTAAAATTGAATAAATTATCATGTACTCTTAACTGCAAAAATTATTAATTTATTAAAAACAATAAACCCATTTACATATATTGTCCTCAAATATGTTTAAAATATCTAAAATTAAAAAATAAATACAAAGTAATATATAGAGAATAAATTCATATTTGAGAAACAAATGTGTGCATATATGCTGTATAAGGATAGAGGTGAAACTTAAAGCACATTGCAAGATTAAAACTGGATATTTCAAAACTCTGTGGTGAGAGAGGTGATTAATATTTTATCTGCCTCCTCTGTATAATGTATTGTTAATAATCAATATGCAGTATATTCAGAAATAAAAAAACAAGAAATTAAAGAGAAATAAATTAGAGCCAACTTGAATGAGTAATATCTATTTTGCAACATTTTAAATGGCTTTTCTATATGCATGATCTTTTTTCCCCAAAATCCTTGAGGCAATTATTATTAATATGCTAATTTTATAATTGAAAAAAACAAGACTCAGTTAAAGAAGTTTCCAGCTACAGGTGGCTGTACATGCTGAACATGGGCCTCAAGCTCTGATTGGTCTGGTTTCATGTGGTTCATGGATTTATATGAAGCAGGGGTAGATTCTGATAATGTCTGTATATGATAAAATTACTAGGTTTCAGCTAGAGAGAAAAAAAAAAAACAACAACCCATGTCATTGTCCATTAAGTGAGGGGATATTCTAAAAATTATCAAATGCATTAAGTCTAAAATAGCACATTTTTCCTCTGTTGAGATTTGAGAGTTAGCTGCAGTTTTGTTTGTAGTTTTGTAACACAGGTTTCTTTTGACAGTTGTTGATTAAAATACAGATAAAGTAATGCTTGCTTAAATAAAAACTTACTGCCATTTGCAATGACGTGGAGGGAACTAGAGGGTATAATGCTAAGCAAAATAAGTCAGTCAGAGAAAGACAGCCATCATATGCTTCCAGTCCTGTGTGGAATTTAAGAAACAACTGATGAACATAGGGGAAAGGAAGAAAAAACAAAATAGGATAAAAACAGAGAGGGAGACAAACCATAAGAAAGTCTTAACTATAGGGAACAAACTGAGGGTTGCTGGAGGAGAGGCGGGTGGGGGGACTGGGTAACTGGGTGATGGGCATTAAGGGGGGCACGTGATGTAATGAGCACTGGGTGTTATGTGCAACTGGTGAATCGCTGAATTCTTTCCCAAAATTAATGATACACTGTTAACTAACTTGAATAAATAAATAAAAACAAACACAACAACAAAAAACGAAGCTGACTGCTGCTTAATTCGAGTCCCTTTTTCAAATGAGCTGGTCTGTATGTTTTTAGTAAATTAATATTATGGTTTAGAATTATATGGCTAACTCTAATGACAGGTAGATTGCATTTATAATTCCTATCAGAAAGCTCATTTTGAAATCGGAACATTATAATCCTCAGTGTGTTAGCACTGGTATAACTGTAGATGCAGTTAACCTTCTAAACCTACAGATTTTTTTTTTTTTGCTTTTGCATAAAGTAGTTTGCAATAAAAAAAATCCCTGAGGAAAATTATTTAATATTTGTAATTATCATCACTCAATTGAAAAGATTTTCACCAGGATTTGCATCAACAATATTATCATAAATTCATTTCTTGCTATCTGCAAGGCATTTTATATTTTAGAATGCCATCACGCTGTTTCATCGTAACCTTTATTTTTCAAATGAAGAAAAAAGCACTGAAAGAGTGACAGTAAGTCTCCCCAAATCACTCAATTCCAAGTTGCGATGTGAGCTCTGCCTCTTGAGTAATCCTGTCTGATACAAAGTGTTTTATATTTTATGGTCTTACACGTCTTTTAAGTTTTTCCATTTCTTATACAAGTGGTGGAAAAAGATAAGTCTAGCTAGAATAATAGCTTTAAGGAAAGTTATAATTTTTTTTTGCCACACATTTTAATATTACGTTGAAAGACATATGTTTTCTGTATCTTTTTAAGCTCTAACTAATGCAACTGTTTTTCTTACTCTCCAGTCACAAAAGCTGCCTTTTTACAGGGTAGGCATGTACTTACTCGTTATCTGGCCAATGAGGTACAACAAATATGATTGAGGAAGAGCTTAAAAGTTTCACGTGACGCGTTTAGTTTTTTTACAGGCAGTTTTGAATGAATCTGGTTATATATTGTATTTGGATAGGGTCTATATTTACATCTTAAACACTAAGCAAGTTTGCAAAATGTTTATTGCTTCCATTTCCCCTTCTCTAGTCCTGGCAGATATAGCTGATCAAGTATGGCTTTTCTTTTCTTTTTTTTTTTTTAAGTATGGCTTTTCTATCCTATTGAACCCATACGTGGGTTTAGGCCACTTCCAATTTGAATCTCTAAAAAGTCCTTTTCTATTAGTCAGCTGGTATTGAGTAGTGAAATTACATACATTTGTCATTTGTCCTATAAGTCTCAGTCACTCTGCATGTAATAGCAAAAATATGATTTCTGAAAAGCAAAGTGTGTGAGTTAAGACAACTAATATTTCGACTTGCTCTATATTGTTTCTTTTAATCTGTTTAATTCTAGGAAGGGTTTCAAACTTTATAAACGGGAAAACTTAGAGAAATGAGATATTTTATCCCTTAGAACATAGAGTATGTGTTAGAGATTCCTTCGGATATTCGGGGGTGTATGTGAAGGGGTTACTAGAGTGTATCTACTGCACATTCCCTGCCTCAAATAATTAATGTGGGATCTCCTGAAAATTTGTTTAAATTAAATATATATTAAATGAAAGTAAATAAAGTCTAAAAAAACCAGTATCCATCATGTGCCAGACATTAAATTATTTTTTTCATTAATTCTTTTTTCATGGATTGAGAAAAACAATGTTCTCTCTTATTGCCTTGAATGCTTTGGCTATGTTTTGTGTCAGAGAGCATTCATGTAAATGATGGCTTTTGACATTTTTTAAAATTGGGGATTAAAAGGACCACTAACTTTAGGATTAGTAGAATGGTTCTAAGTTCATTAAACTAGGATAGACTGCTATCCCTTTCAAAATAGCTTAAAAAGGTGTGATTTGTTAGACTACTGTAGGATAAATGGGAAGACCTAACAGAAAAATCACAAAAGTTTATGACCATAAGTATGTTGTTGTTAATTTATATTTTGCCTCCAACATTTGTTGGATCCTCTACATTTTTATGAAGGCTGCAATAATGTGATCAGAGAGTTTTGTAATATTGACAAGAGGCAGTGTGAAAGTCATGAATATAAAAAGACTGCTTTGGGACAAAGTTAAAGAGAAATTGATGGCTTTAATAATGTCAGAGACAAAAGGCATTGGACAAGCTCAGTAGCATTTAAAATATTTATTAAACTCTGTCTGTAATTTTTCATAGGAAAGTTGCTTTAATGACAAAGGAAGTCGTAATACAAACAGAACAATCCAGATGCCACTGTGAGTCAGCACTACTTCAGAGACATTTATATTCTTAGCCTCAAGCTTTCTAAGAACCTTTTCTAACAGTTGCAGCTGTGTGAATAATTTGTGGAAGAGCAGTGATAGAGTCCTTCAAAGAATACAAGATAATGGCATCGAGAAAAAGGGAAAAAAAAAATTATATCCAATGTTTAGTTGTTTACATACCAGTGACCTGACAATTCACCTTAAATTCATTATTGTTTTCAGTTAGATTGCAGTCATTGTATTGGGTCAGTGATCTCTGCTTCTGGACTCTAAAGTCAGACTTCCAAAGCACCCAGGTTATGCTGTTTTCATACTTTCTGAAACAATGCAGAGATTTCTAAAGAAAGATCACAGAATGCAAGTGAAAGGATGAAAAGAGCAGGGCTTAGTATTATAGACATCCATTTTTTCATTAGATCCTTTCTCAACTAGATTAGAAAGATGATTAGATTCTATTAGATACTTTGTGATATTGAGAAAAACATTGATTTATTTTAATACGGTGAAGTTATTACAGAGCTTTAAGAAATATATCCACCAACTTTTACTAAGTTTTATATCTATTAATATTATTCAGCACTGTATGGTTTTGAGCTGATAAATCTTCACAACTGATTCCATGGCAGGAAGAGAGATTGAGCAAAATATAATTATACTATTTTTACTGTACTTTCTTTAGCCTATCTACTTTTTTATTCTAAAGTTAATTTTTAGTATCAAAACCTCGTTTTCATTTTAATTTCTACAGCTAGTTAAAAAGTATTCAAAAAAAATAAAATAAATAAAAAGTATTCACCCTAGGTATGTATTCTTAGAGCAACTAGTCCTCCATATACGGTATCTGATTATGCTTTATGCTCTAAGAACCATTAGATAAATTAAATACAATTTTATTATATTAGTTCAATATAGTCATATGATAATTTTATCTTAACTGGCTCATGGAAAGAAGTAGTTCAGTTTCCTTGAGAAGTTACTCGATTTGAGCTGAGTTATTAATTAATGGCTCTCCAAACTACTATAAATGCATTGATAATATTTTGACCTTTACATTTTAAAATACAATTTTTCAAGGAATTCAAATATACCTTATATATAACTGCTAAACATCTAATTTTCAGACTTTACATTTAGCTTACAAATAATCATATTCCAGTAGTTATATCTATGGGAACATTTATTTTATGATTGGTACCAGAAAAAACAATTTAAGTCAAGAATGCATTCTTTTTAATGTTCATTCAGTTAATGTCAAACCCTGTACTCAATACTTATTCAACATGTCAATGTATAAAACAGAGCGTTTGAAAGATGAAGATAGTCATCTAGCACAATTTACTACCCTTAGAAGTTGCTCAATAAATATTTATTAATTATTTTCTTAAAATTCAGAAAGAACGGTGTATTTTATACATTTCTTAAATTTTATTTATGAATACAATGCATATATTTACATTCTTATATATGTCTCCCATTTTAAGAGACAGAAACTATATTTTCTAGAATGAAATTGATCAGTATGTAATAATCTCAACTACTTAACATGTTTATATACATGAGCACATAATATACTATTTAATATAGGTATCATTTGATTTTCTTAGATAATATTATATTAAATAAATTGCTTCCTGAGTAATTTTGGTGAGAATTTGAATATCATTAGGAAATTTTCACTGTATAGACATTTACTTTAAATATTACCTTTTGCTTAAAATATTGAGAGCCTTATTTAAAGATTTTCATGATAACACACAGATTGGATTCTAAATCCAACGTGAAAACTCTTTGGTGGTCTTCATCAGTTTCTTTATTCATGCAATACCAACAGCAAGGAAAGACGAGTTCATAGAGTGCACTTCCTAACTAAAAATGACTGTAACAAATGGCTTGAAATGTTCTCTGGAGGATTATTGACTTTTTAATTCAGGCTACCATCAATCCTCATTTATATTTCATAATATGTATCCCGGGAAAAATTACCTACTTTTAAATGTGTAGCTTGTCACTGAGGTTAAATAGATGTTATGCCAATCACTTATCCTTCAATTCTGCGTAAATTAAAAGATATTTTTCAGACCATCACTTGATACCAGCATACTAAAGGAAAAGCATAATATATGTTTATTTTTCTTCAAAATATAATAGTGTTTATTCGGGTATAAAAGTTCAATATGGCAAAAATTATTTTTCATTGTTTTTCTTTCAGTTCACTTGCAGATGTATCAATAAAGTAGAAACAACTAGGAATGCAGGGAGATTGAATATCTTATTTGAAAAGTTGTCCTTTGAGGAATATCAATGACAGTATAAGTGACCCATATAATATCTACATTTTTAAATATGAATGATGTAGAATTTGTTATCACTGAGTTGACTGATGTCCTTCTTTCAAATTAATTTTTGATATATTCAGGTTGTCTCATTTTTTTTCTTTTTTCTTTTTTTTTTGCCATTCCAAGAATGATGTAAGAAACATTGGTCCTTTGGCTATAAGTTTTGTGGCAAGATGCACTTTCTTCTATTAAATGTTTATTGAAAGAGTAGTTTTCCATTTTGGCACTCTATGTAAGTCTTTTTAAAAAGCTCATCTCCCAACTCCTGAATTGTTAAGAGATTAGAGATTAGGCCTGAATATTTGAAAGAAGTCTCTTTACTCTAGATCTTATGGTAATGTGGTTTTGCTGGAAGTATATTATCATATCTCTAAAAAGTTATTTACTTGAACCTCCTCCAATATAATAAAATGGCACAAAAAATACCCTGTGCTTTTAGATATATGCCAAAAGCCTAAAAATGTGCTCTATGTTCCCAGGAAAGTATGTGCAAAATTTTATGAGAACTATTTTTGAAAGTATATTTGATATTTCAAAATAAACCATTTGAGTGCTCATCAGGGTTAAAAAAATCAGAGTGTGGTTTTACTCCCATGTTGCTGCCGGTGTTTGTGTGTATTGTGTTTGTTTTAAATTAAATTTAGGGGAGGGTGAAAGGATGCAGCAGAAATCTGGTGCTCAGAACTTTGGAAGTTTATTACTTTTTCTGTTCCAGTAACCATTAAAGGCAATTCACAAAGTAAAGACATAGCTACAAATTGAAAGAATTACTGGGCATTTCTGAGGATTCCTTCCTTCCCATAGAGCTGGTATAAGTCTAGTGTATAGCCAAAATGATGGGGCCAATAGGATGATATCTGTAGTCCTGATTGTGGCTTCAACTAATCTCTTGATTTGAATTGCTTTTATAACTTCAGTAAATCTAGAAGGCTGATATTTATTCATCAGTTAGTCTAATTTGTATATACAATGGCTCCTCCAGTCACTAGGAAAAACAATGGTGAAACTAACTTTGTGCTAGACTTGAGACCCTAAAGAGAGTCTCAGTGTGGACCTTGCATCTTGGACAGGCATTCCATTGGGTGAAAATAGAAGAAATCAGGCAGTTGAAAGTATATTAGCTAACCAATGAGCAAGATGGTCCAGGTGAATATTTCTATATATTGTCTTTTGCTAAGATAGCTCGAGCAGAGACTTCTTCCACTGAGAACCAGGGTATTTCTCCTTATTTACCAAGACATATTCTTACTAAGGCAAATGCAGGGTACATATGTTCTCAAGTCATTCTAAATAACAAATGATAAAGTGTGAGCATGAATAAAAGATATGTGTGGTAATTAGGTCTGTAACATGCCTTTTGTGGAACATTTCTTCATGTTCCACAGTACTTTTTGTCACTCAATTAGGTAAGGGGATATAATGATGAAATAATGCGAAACCACTTCTATCAAGAAACTTACTATATATATTAGCAAACAATATACTAAAACAGTGGCTGAAAACAACAAACGTTATCTTAGGAGATAATAACAGGAAAATAGAGATATGAGATAATAAGTAGAGAAATGAGACAGCTAAAGAATTTGAGAACAGCTTAGTCAGCTGGTCTTGGTATTAGATCTTTTCTGAGGTTGCAGTTTCCTTGGAAAATGTGGATTTAAGTACTTTGCCCGTTTTTTAATTGCTTTTTTCTATTAAATTGCATGAGTTCATTGTATATTATTTTAGGTACTAGCTACTTATCAAATATCTGGTTTATAAATAGTTTCTCCTGTTCTGTAGGTTTCCTTTTCATTATGTTGACAGTTTCCTTTGCTATGCAGAAGGGGTGGTTTGTCTTTTGTTGCTGAGTTTTAACAGCTCATTATATATTCTTGATACTAGTATGTTATCAGAAATAATTTGTAAATATTGTCTTACTCTGTGAGTTGTATTTACACTTCTGTGATGATATCCTTTGATGCACCCCAAATTTTAATTTTAATGAAGTTCAATTTCTTGATTTTTTTTCTTTTGTGCTTGTTTTGGAGTTATATCTAGGAATCAATGGAAAAATACAAGGTCAGGAAGATTTACCCTTATGTTTTCTTCTAAGTGTTTCATTATTTTATTATGTTAGCTCCTACATTTAGGTCTTTAATATATTTGAGTTAATTTTTATATATGTTGTAAGGTAGGAGTTCAAATTTGCTTTTTTCCATATGGATATCCAGTTGTTTCAGCATCAGTTCTTTTTTTTTTTTTTTTTTTTTTTTTTATTTTTTTTTTTATTGGTGTTCAATTTACTAACATACAGAATAACACCCAGTGCCCGTCACCCATTCACTCCCACCCCCCGCCCTCCTCCCCTTCTACCACCCCTAGTTCGTTTCCCAGAGTTAGCAGTCTTTACGTTCTGTCTCCCTTTCTGATATTTCCCACACAATTCTTCTCCCTTCCCTTATTTTCCCTTTCACTATTATTTATATTCCCCAAATGAATGAGAACATATAATGTTTGTCCTTCTCCAACTGACTTACTTCACTCAGCATAATACCCTCCAGTTCCATCCACGTTGAAGCAAATGGTGGGTATTTGTCATTTCTAATAGCTGAGTAATATTCCATTGTATACATAAACCACATCTTCTTTATCCATTCATCTTTCGTTGGACACCGAGGCTCCTTCCACAGTTTGGCTATAGTGGCCATTGCTGCTAGAAACATCGGGGTGCAGGTGTCCTGGCGTTTCATTGCATTTGTATCTTTATATATATATAGTTTTATACACACATATATAGTAATCAAAATATATATGCATATGTATATATGTACAGTAATCAAAACAATGCGATACCGGCATAAGGAAAAAAATTTAAATCTATGGAATAGAGTTAGAAAGCAGAAGTAAACCTATTAATTTATGGCTAATTGATTTTCAACAAAGATGCCAAGGAATAGTCTTTTCAAGAACTGATGCTGAGGTAAATCCCCAGCAATTGCACTGTTGGGGATTTACCTCAGCATCAGTTCTTGAAAAGACTATTCCTTGGCATCTTTGTTGAAAATCAATTAGCCATAAATTAATAGGTTTACTTCTGCTTTCTAACTCTATTCCATAGATTTAAATTTTTTCCTTATGCCGGTATCGCATTGTTTTGATTACTGTACATATATACATATGCATATATATTTTGATTACTATATATGTGTGTATAAAACTATATATATATATACTATACACATACATTGTAGTATATTTGGAAATTGAGAGTTATGAGACTTTTAGTTTTATTCTTTTTGAAGATTGTTTTGGCTATTGTGGCTGTTTGGGGGTCCCCTGTAATTCCATATAAATCTGAGGATTAGCTCTTCCATTTCTGCAAAAAAAAAAAAAAATGCAGGTGGAACTGTGATAGGGATTACATTGTGTCTCAAGACCAATTTTTTGTAGTACTGTCATCTTACTGACATTTCTTACTAATTATTTCAACTCATAAACTCATAAACATATGCCTTTTCATTTATTTAGTTTTTCTTTAAATTCTTTCAACTCATTTTGCAGTGTTCAGCATAAAAGTCTTTCATCGCCTTGATGAAATTTATTTCTAAATATTTTATTTTTTTGGATGCTTCTGTAAATGTAATTGCTATCCTGATTTTTTAAACATGCTAGGGTAAGGAAAAGATTTTCTCATTTATATTTTCATTTACTTATTTATATAACTGAATTTTTAAAGTCTTATTTAATTCCTTATATTTCTTTGTAATTGCTAACTATTTTAATGTTCAAATTTTCTCACATTTGGTGAATAAGGATGTGAATAAAGGTGAATAACCCCTTTAAGCTGACTTCTGTATTTCTTTGATGTTTCTATCATCCTTGAAAACTTCTTTTATTACCAAAACAGGATATCCCAGGTCAGCTTGTATTTTTCCTGGCATAGTCTCAGAATAACTTTTATGTAAGGATGACTGGCATATTTTTGTAGATGATGAATTTGGAAACTAAGAGCTATAGAAATATTTATCATTAAAATATATAATCATTAATTTTCTCACATTGCAATTTTTGGGAAATCAAAGAATATGGCTTACTAATTCAAATTTTTCTCCATTTCTTTTTGTAGTGCCTCCAGTAATCCGAGTGTATCCAGAGAGCCAGGCTCGAGAACCTGGGGTAACTGCAAGTCTCAGGTGCCATGCAGAAGGGATACCGAACCCTCAGCTTGGCTGGCTGAAGAATGGAATCGATATTACACCAAAGCTGTCCAAACAACTCACACTGCAAGGTGCTTTTTATTTGCATTTTTTTCCCTTTAGATGACCATGTTGAAACTTCACACTAAAATTTATGACAGAGTTTACATGATTTGAAAAAAAAAAAAAACTAGTTGATGGAAACAAAATGTCATGAATATGAAAAAATATATATAATTGTTCCTGAGGCATTATATTTGAAATAGAGTCCTTTAGTACTTTTAGTGCTTTACATAATAATCTTGTCATAATAATTCATTATGTCATTATTTTGATGATAAGTAAAATACTATATTATGTATCTTTTAAATAAATACTAGTCCTATGAATTATAGCAGATGTGCTTATGGCTCTCTTCATAGAATAGATTCTGAAGGGTCCATTTAAATGTTTAAATCATACTTTAAAAATATATCATAGAGAGTGTCAATAGTACAGAAATTCCTTAGTGTATATTTTGTAGCATACCTTGTAAATGAAGAGACAAGAAAAAAAAAGTTACTAGATACGTATCAGAGATTGAAAGTTATGAATGTTCTTACTGAATTTTAATATATAAAATATTCCATTTTAATAGGCTAAGTATAAATATAATTAATCAATTATTTTGCAGATTATAATAACAATGAACATGTGATAAGTAGGAAACAAAATTTTTTTTGTAATGTCAAGTAATCTAAATAATGCAAAAACAGTTGATTATGATTATACTAGTAAGTTTAAAAATGTATAAATCTTATTTCCACCATCCAGATAGAATGTGACAAGTCATTTTACAGGAGTATCTGATGCATGACATTATATTCTTTATTGTATGCTTTAAATTCCTTCAGTTTATGCTAGAAGTGAATGTATTTTCACTTTTGCTTTATTTGTATAAACATAGACTTCACTTCTTATTCCACCTTAACAGTGAATGTTTCAATATACGTTTTTAAATAAATCTTTTTGAAATATTTACTAATTTATTTTTGCAAGTGAAAAATGACATATGAAAGGAATTGTGACCTTTAAAACCTGAATCCTACAAATTTCTATATTAATAGAAGTAAACCCAACAAATTTACATGTTTACATCTACTGATTACATCTTTAGGGTCTATAATCTTAGAAAAGGATTGATCTGATTGATAGAAATTAAAGTGAAGAAAGTTGTATTTAGTTTCTGGTTTTGTTATCTCTTTCCCATTTAATAGCAGTAAACCATATTAGATGAACATATTATATCTTTACTTCTAGGAACATACAGGAAGGCACATATAGGGGGTTGGATACACTCCAGATTCAATAGTGAAACAGTGGGGGCCCTTGTAAGGTAGTTATTATCATTTTTAAAAACAAGAGAAAATAGCTGAAGTTTTGAGAGAATGTGACAGATGAGAGGTGAGTAGGGAGAAAAATCTAGGTGCATAGGTATGTGAAATTCCATATGGCTTTCTATATGGTTACATATCACGAAATACTACAGTTATTTGATTATCCATTCATTCAGCAAATACTTAGTTAGCATTTATATGTGAGGTCCCCATCTAGGCATGGACTGAATACACCAGTGGATGGGACAATATGTTAATGAGAGGAAGTAAACACTTAGAAAAGCAGAGATGTTTAATTGGAAGGCAAACCAAGATAAATAACACAGGAGACTAAAAATCAGCAGCACGCAAGAGAACAAAGTGATCCTACAGAAGAAAAGGAAGCTAAGTATGGGAAGAGTTCAACAATATTAAAGGCATAGAAAGGTATAGGAAAGTCACTGAAATGTATTCATAGGTCTAGTGATTAGTTTGGCCTTTTGGCATTTAGAAAAATGGTTTGTAGCCATCAGGCCTCCATGGGTTTAGAAATGAGAAGGAGGCGAGAAAATATAAAAATCTCTCCAGATTTTGAAAGGAGGACCGAGGAAAAGGTAGTTGCTGCTGATGGAAACGATCAGGACTTAATGGAGATATTTTTTCTTCTTAGACAATGCATCAATCTGAAGAAATGTTAGTAAAGAAGATGTGCAGATAATGGAGGTGGGGGAAGGGTGATCAAGTAATTGTAAAAATCAGAAAGAAA